>NW_015176061.1:0-133821 GCF_001447785.1 Gekko japonicus | reverse complement strand
TACATTTATACTACTGTAGTGAAACCTACGTGAAAAGCAATATAGCATTGTTCTTTCCTTCTTACTTGGTGATGAACTAAATGTCCAGAGTGCACACAGTCCAGTGCCTCCTGCACAGCTGTTCATCGCTAGGAGATGAGGTACAGAATTTCTTTATCTGATAATCTTTCTCTGATGACTACTTTGTCTGGTTTTCCCAAACAGTGAAGCTGACTCCCAATGGATATAACCACTTTCCAATTTCCCGGGGGGGAAGGGTTGGGGCTGGGCCAGAGGCATTGCTGTGCTAGGAGCAAGGGTGGCCCCCGGGGGAGGCTGAGCACCTTCCTGAAAATTTCGGTGGGGGCTGAAGCCCCGCCGCCCCCACGAAGATTACGCCTATGAACATCAGCTCAGGCTTTCCTCCCACTCCCTCCATAGTCACCTATATGCTCAGAATGGTGGTGAGCTAAAGCCATTGGGGGGATGGTGGTTTGCCATTTTTAGAGGGGTAGCCATTCTTGAAACTACAGTACTTATCTGAAAGAAGTATACAGACAGATGGAAAGGACTAGATGGGTACCTAGGAGCCACTTTCAATTGGATAGGCACACCAATGACAACGGACAATCCAAAAGAAATACAAACCCAAGGATTAGTCTCCTGCAACCAAACTGAGAGCCATCTCTGTCCTCATAGCCCCATAACTCTGTCCTCATAACTAACGTGAGACCCAGTGTCATGAGCTATACAATCAAGGGATCATTCACCTGCACTCCTTTAATGTGACACAGAATCGGAGAGTTGGAAGGAACCTCCAGAGTCATTTAGTTCAACCCCCTGCACAATGCAGGACATTCACAAATACCTTCCCTCCACTCCCCCAGTGACCCTGTTCCATGTCCAGAAGATGACAAAAAATGTCCAGGATCCCCAGCCAAACTGTCCTGGAGAAAAATCGCTGCCTGGCCCCAAAGTGGTGATCAGCATTTCCCTGGGCTTGTAAGAAAGGGCCACAAGAATGATGCACAGGTGTGACCCTTCCTGCCCTTCCTCTCATGATCTGCCTAAGTTCACAGGATCAGAATTGCTGTCAGATGGGCATCTAGCCTCTGTTTGAAAACCTCCGAAGAAAGAGATGTATACTGTCATATACTAAGAATGCTCTTCTTCTGCCATTTACACTGGCCAAACTGGACAGTCTGTACAAGAGGATAAATGGACTCAAGCTAAGCATCAAAACAAAAAAACCCCTCAGAAACCAGTGGGGAGAGCATTTCATCCATCCTGGACAATCTGCAATAGACTTAGTTAAGTAGAAAAATTTCAAAGACTGGCTCTACTGATTTTTCTTTGTAATAACTTACAAAAGCCCCTGTTGCTGTTATAGCTCTGGTTCATGAAAGCTTGTGCTAAAATAAGTGTGTCACCTTGGAGGTGCCAAAATAACCTTTATTATTCAAGTTTGCCAAATAATTATAAGGCTTTTCAGGGTAGAATATACTCCCATTCTCATGCACCCAAATGAGAAAGACAAAACACTCAATGCGGCACAAAAGAGAAAAGAGCTCTTGTATCTTTAAGATCTGCATAAAAGAGGGAGATTTGGTGGGTGGCTTTTCTCATCCTTCCCAAAATTCCCTCCTCAATTAAATTATAGGAGTCCTGTGCTTACTTGCTTCTTTCTCTGGTCTTCTGCACATATCATTTTCTTCAACAGTTCTAAAACATGTTTTAAATGTCATCAAACCTTTTTTTAAAAAAATGGGATTAGAAAGGTCTTGTTTGAATAGCCTGAATAGCCTGATCTCATCAGAATTTGAAGCTAAGCAGGGTCGATCAAAGTTAGTCCTTGGATGGGAAACCACCAAGGAGCAACAGTGGGGGCCTGGCAGAGGCGCCAGAGTCAGACGGAGCCCGGTCCAACTCCTGCCCCTTCAGAGTGGGGTGGAAGAGGAATTGGCTGAGACAGCCAATGAGAAAAGACCCCGGTTGCTGACCAGGCTATTGCCAGGTAGAAGAGCCCCGGAAAGCCGCCAAAGTGGCAAAGAGGCGGAGAGGAGAAAATCAGTCTGACTCCAGCAGCTTCTTGTTTCTTGTGCTGCTGCTGAGGCTCCCCTCCACTCCGAGTCCCAGCCGGGGGTTCACAATGGCTACATTCCCTCCCTCTATTGGATGAGAGCCCCTTGTGTCAAAGAAGGCCCCCTGGAAACACCCCCAGCAGGACGAGGGGACAAACAGAAAGAGGAGCCAAACCTGAGTCCCCACCAGTGTTCCCTCTTAGCTGGGTTAGTGTGAGCTAGCTCACAGTTTTTTAGCCTCCAGCTCACCCATTTTTGTCTTAGCTCAGGAGGAATGGCTCCAGAGCAAACTAATTTATGCAGCAGTCAACTTGCTTGCTCACACTTTAATAAAAGTATTATTATTTATTATTTATTGTATTTATTATTTAGTTATTATTTTGGCTGGTTTTGACTAAAGCATCACTGTGCAATGTGCCTGGCATAATGATGTAATTCTGTGTGATGTCATCATGTCGATGTCACACAGTGACACCGCCCCACCCTCCCCACTCCTGGAAGGCTCCCTCCTACCCCCCCACCGGCTGGGTAAGTAGACCTGGCAACCCTATCCATAAGTCAACTGAATGTCTCTTGCCCTATAGGTCTTTATAAGTCAACTGTGACTTGACAGCAAAGAAAAGAAAGGCAAAGGGAGGTGAATTCTGGGGACATCGCTGCTAGCTGCAGAGGCTAGACTTCTGTTTCCTATCCTTTCTGAAGGTATTAAAGCCTAGGCACAGCTAGAAGATGTAGAAGCAAAAGAGCGGAATTTTCGGGAACTTCTAGGCTAACCTTCCTTCCTGTTTGGCTGAAAGTAGATACCAAAGGGCAAGAGCCACAGCACTTTTGGCTCCTAGCTTGTGATCCTAGATTAGCCAGGACCATGGGTCCATGATCAGCCCAAGATAAGTAAAGGTAAAGATTCCCTTGCTCGAAAGCCAGTCGAGTCCAACTCTAGGGTTGCGGTGCTCATCTCCGTTTCAAAGCTGAAGAGCCAGCGCTGTCCGAAGACATTTCCGTGGTCATGTGGCTGGCATGACTAAACACCAAGGTGCACGGAACGCTGTTACCTTCCCACCAAAGTGGTACCTATTTATCTACTTGCAATTTCTTGCTTCCAAACTGCTAGGTTGGCAGGAGCTGGAACTAGAGACGGGAGCTCACTCCATCATGCGGCAACTCGGGTCTCGAACTGCTGAACTACTGACTTTCCACAGCCTGCAGTTCAGTGTCTTAACCACTTGAGCCACCGCAGCTCCTCAGCCCAAGATACAGACTGTTATAATTTACTGTAGTGTTTATTATATATATCATAATGTTGATGTTTTCTATTTATTTATTTACATTTTGTAAACTGCTTTATGCCCCCATTGTGGAGCAAAGAGGGTAAGCAATATCTAAAAAACATATATTATTCTGAAACATGACTATAGAAATCTGTCCATATTAGTAATTTTTGCTTCTAGTATTTCCTGGATTAGAGCAGAACTAAACACTAACTCATGTTACTTTATGTTTTAAAATGGTGTAATTGAGACACCACACCCTAAATAAATAGGAAAATCTGGCTTCATTATGAGGAGGCAAAACTTGTAATCTTCTAGGCTGTGGCAAACAATATCTCATGGCCCAAATTAGGGAGGAGTACCAGCAAAAAAAGTGTGAGTTTTTCCCTCTTCCAAGGAAAGCAGAGTCTCTTACAGTCTGCAGCAGTTTAGACATAATAGCTGGCCAAAAATGTCTCTTTTGATTGACTAGAGTTGTCATATCTTTTTTTTTTAAGAAACTTGTGTAATAGACCACAATATCAGTCACTATAGGATATGGCCCATAAATACATGAATTCACTTACACATAGTAACCACTCAAAAAGGGTAAGTATTTGACAGTCTGGAATTTTTTATTTTGTGGTGATATTGAGAAATATAATTTCTCAGGGTTAAAAAATATATCTTTTTTGACATTGAGTGGGCTCAACTGGCAATATGTTGGTTGTTGGTTTCCGTTATTCAAGTGGTGAGAAGATTTTTTAGACGAGAAAGCTGTAGGAATGTATGATGTCTTTAGTTTAAGTTTAGTTTTAGTTTTATCATTACAGCATACAGTGTAAACATAAGAAAGAGAGAAAAAACAGAGATAATATACAAAATAAAAATCTGAATTTAAAAACTTTTAAAATGTGACACATATGATGTCTTTTGATCAATCTGTTTATTTGAACTGTAGAAAGTCAAGTCCTTATTGCGGGGACCAGAAGCAAGCTCCCAATTAGTATCAGCAACATCAAAATAACTCTCCTGAAATCTAAATAATGTCTGGATATTGGAAGAGCCCAAACTAGCTTCTTTTCAACTCTTCTAGCACATCATCAGACAAGGAAACATTTATTTCAAGCTCCAGCACATGGATGTGAATGAGTCCTCTCCTGGAATCGTCGAAGACTGCTAACTGTCTTATTAATCAAATATTCACTGTTCTCACCAACTACCAGCTTATGAAAAAAACAAGAGAGAGGGCCATTTCTTCATACTGCATGACAGAACAGCATGGCTCACAATAATATCAGTCAACTCTTCCAATCATGCTGGAGCATATGCAAGTCTTTCCTTTAGAAATTTTATGTGACATACTTTACCATCACTGTTTTTTAAGCATAGCACTTTGCCAGTGATGCCTCTTAAATATGAGGGCCCTTGAAATGATTCATATACTATTCAAAATTAGAAGTCATTACACTGGCATCCAGGGACTATATAAAGTAGGTATTACTGCCTTGAACTGGATAGCCCAGGCAAGCCCAATCTCATCAGATCTCAGAAACTTAGTAAGGCCAATCCTGGCAAGTATTTGGATGGGAGACCATCAAGAAATACCAGGGCCAGGACACAGAGATAGGTAGTAGCAAGCACCTCTCTGAAATGTCCAAGCCCCACTAGGAGTCGCCAGGAGTCAACCATGACTTCGAGGTACACACACAGACATACTCACCAAAAAATAAAGCTGGTATTACTGAGGTCTGAATAATTATTTTTGCTCATTACTTTCCTTAGGTAGGGCCTTTTTGCAACAGGTGTTTGGGAATCAATTTAACAACTCAGGTTTATGAGTTTGTCGACAGCATGAAAGTCTATCGAACAGATGTTATTGTCAAAGCATTATCCTTCTGATAGTTGGCAGGTCTCCCTTGTCTAGTTGCTTTCCAGACCCAGTATGGGGTTTCAGGAAAAGAGAACTTTTTAAATTTAAATGTTACCCATGTTGCCGAACATCTGAAATAGTCTGATGACAGAGTTTTAAACAAAGCTTAAAATTGACTTGTTTAGGTGGCAAACACTTTTAAGAACTGAAAGCTTCCCCCTTCTGCTGCCAATGAACCACACAGAAACACTTCAGTTAAGAACTGAATTGTGAGGTTTTCTGAAATGGCAATTAAAAAAGAATGGCTGCTATTAATTAGGTTGAAGCAAAGGTACTTTAAATTTTTTTCATCACTATCTTTGCTATTTAAAAAGTACATAACAGCTGTAAAATCTCATCCATACTTTGATGATATGCAGCCCAGACAGCTGCATTTTCAGATGGGTAATTCAATAACGTAGTTTGGTCATAAGTTGGTCAGAAATGGAAAATTACATAAAACCTACCCTTCCAGTCATCTTTGGAGGCCCTGCTTCAGTTGCTCCCATCATCTGAGGCTAGATGGGTAGAGTCTCGAGAAAGGACTTTCTCAGTCATGGCACCAAAATTTTGGAACTCCCTCCCAAGGGACATTGTCTGTTTCTGCCAGCAGGTGAAGACTTTTGTTTCATTTGGTACACCTGCAATAAACATTATTGGCTTTCCTCCCTGATTCTGGTACTGTTTGTTTATGTGTTTTTATTGGATTATTTTATAATTTTAAATGTTGTCTTTCATTGTTCAAATGTTTTAATGTTTTTATGTGCACTGCTTTGGGGACCTCAATAGAGTGGAAAGGCAGCACAAAAATGTTTTAAATAGACAAAGAATAAATATGCCATCAGCTGCTTTGACTTTATAAAGAAGTCCAAATAACCTATTTAGGCTCACATTTGCCATCATCAAAAATCTTCACGTTGATGTGCTTTTGAGTGCCTTCTTGAAATTTCTTCTGTATTTTGACTGAGTTTAGCAGTAAAGAAACATTTTTCGTGTTCTCATCACTTGCTTGCTTGTTTAATAGAAGTTTCATAGTCACTGAAAATGAAGATTTTGAAACAAATGAAACTCACAAACATGCAGTTTAGCTTTATTTGGCTTTGCTCAAATGTACAAATAGAAGACTGCAATCAGGGGTATATTTGCATTCAAATACAAATGGGCTGTGTCTTTAAAGAGGGTAACAGAACAGTGGTGTTCACAAAAAAGGGCTAGATGAATTACTAGAAACCTGGAATATAGATGAGTATTGATTATGGCTGGAGGCTGATTTGTAAAAATTTTACTGCAGCAGAATACCTAGCCAACAAGAAAGCCATTTATAAACTACAACAAGCTAGTATTTTCTGATTAAATATTCACAACTCCTCTGCCTACACATGTGCGCTTCCCCCCCCCATCTCATTGTATGGCTGCTTAGGATGATAGCCTAAGGCAAACCAGTGGAAAACTGTTTTGGGCACAGGGAATTATAAAAAGAGAGCTGTGCTAATCTGCCGATTAGAGTACTTCTTGTTAAAATTGCTGGAATAGCTCCTTTGGAGTGGTGCATATGTTAGGGATCTATGAAGCTGATTGCCAATCATGGTGCCAGCCAACTTCTTGTATTCCATGAATATTCAGACGGGTAGCCATGTTGGTCTGAAGCAGCAGAACAAAGTTTGAGTCCAGTGGCACCTTGATATCTGAAGACGTGTGCATGCACACGAAAGCTTATACCTTGAAAAAAACTTTGTTGGTCTTAAAGGTGCCCCACTGGACTCAAACTTTGTTCTCATATTCCAGTATATCCCATATTTTGCTCCTGGGCAAACTTGATATAACTTGATCAGCATGATTGGAGTAGCATGTGACCATCCCCTTTTTGGGTGCTATAGGTTTCTTATCCCTAAAATGGCCTAGTAGTGGCTGCTGCTGGTTTCTACAAACCATCAGGATATGCTGTGATTGCATTTTCTTTTTAAGCTGTTCACAATTATCTGCTTTGCATCTCTCCTACCTTAGGAGTCCCAGGTTTTTACTGCCACTGAATCCCGGCTAAGAGCTGCCTGCACTAACCAGTTCTCTGAACTCTAACACAGAACTCTTACCCATTCCCTTCCTTTGAATCTTTCGGTTTAGACTGAAGCTGCTTCCACAAAGGGATTATTCCCAGCAAGAAGCCCCTGGATTAACATATGCATGATGCTGTGCTCATTCTGAGCATTGTTTACGGAATTCCTGGGGCTTTCCCTTTCAACCTGGAAGAAACGAAAACTTTTTTTCTAGTTTAGAGGGGTAACTAAGGGCTGGCTATGGCTGGAGAGTCTACCCGCTTAGATGCCTCTACCCACAGCCACCATGGGAAGGGAGCAAAGCTAAGCTTTCAAAATGGCACAGGACAGCTTGCTGCCAGAGACCACCCTGCTTTAGCCCTTTATGGTTGTTGTTCAGTTGCACAGTCGAGTCCAACTCTTCGTGACCCCATGGACTAGATCCCGCCAGGCCCTCCTGTCTTCCGCTGTCCTCTGAAGTTTGCTCAGTTTCATGTTCGTTGCATCGATGACACTGTCCAACCATCTCATCCTTTGCCGTCCCCGTCTTCTTTGACCTTCAATCTTTCCCAGCATCAGGGTCTTCTCCAGTGAGTGCTTCTCATTTGGTGGCCAAAATATTTGAGCTTCATTTTCATTATCTGGCCTTCCAGGGAACAGTCAGGGTTGATTTCTTTTAGGATTGACTGATTGGATCTTCTTGCAGTCCAAGGGACTCTCCAGAGTCTTCTCCAGCACCATAGTTCAAAAGAATCTATTCTTCGGCGCTCGGCCTTCCTTATAGTCCAACTCTCGCAGCCATACATGACTACTGGGAATACCATTGCTTTGACCATGCGGACTTTTGTTGGCAGGGTGATGTCTCTACTTTTTACCATGCTGTTTAGGTTCGCCATTGCTTTCCTCCCAAGTAGCAGGTGTCTTTTAATTTCATGGCTGCAGTCACAGTCTGCGGTGATTTGGGATCCCAGGAACGTGAAGTCTGTCACTACTTCCACGACTTCCCCTTCTATTTGCCAAGGAGTGATGGGACCGGATGCCATGATCTTAGTTTTTTTGATGTTGAGCTTCAAGCCCACTTTTGTGCTCTCCTCTTTTACCCTGAACAAGAGGCTCTTTAGGTCCTCTTCACTTTCTGCCATCAGAGTGGTATCGTCTGCATATCTGAGGTTGTTGATCTTTTCCCCAGCAATCTTAATTCCCGCTTGTGATTCATCCAGGCCAGCATTTCGCATGATGTACCCTTTATGGAGACCTTTCCATTTCCCATCTTCTGGATTCCCTTCTTCTGCCCTACGTCTGGATTACATGAGCCCATTTAAGCTCTGAAGAAAGTCTGTGCAACTGTACCAAATGTCATAATATCATGTGTATAGGAATTTACTGTTAGTATTTTGCTTCTGTTTTTATTCGGGGGGGGGGGGGTTGGGGGATTAACCTCCCAATGTATTTTTTTAAAGATATCAGATTTTTTCTACAAACCCGGGGCTTCTTTAATGGTTTGTACAAAGATATGTCCTGTTTGTTCATACCTCCAGTCTCCAGATTTAAGTATCCAGAGATTTGCCCATGTGTTTGTATAAGGGCTTCCTGTTAGTTTATTCTACACTATCCACAAACAAAAGCTGGAGCGATTTAAGACAAGACATACAACTAAGGCTGCAGTCCTAAATCCATTTACCTGGAGCCCAGTGAGGCTAGCTCCATTACATGTGAGTTAAACACTTCAAGATTATATGGAAAAGAGGTATGCATTGGCCATTTATACTGATCCTTCCCCTTTTGAAATCAGAGGGATTACAATAGTGTAAGTGGTCTTCAGGCAACCCCTTAAATGCAATAAATCACTTGACAAATATGTTATTAAACATAAGCTGCTGTCGTAGAACTTAAGCCAATTTTAATAGGTTTACTATGTGAGGCTGAGAGTTAGAGTGACATTTGCCTTTTATTTTTAGACGTTATCTTGATTAATTGCTTTAGATCTTTGCTTAACTAAACAAAAAGCTTAATAATGCAATAAAAACATCTACAGGTTGCTCTGAAAAGAGCTAAGCACCTTTCAGCTGCCAGATAAACAGTGACTGACTTCATTGAGGGAAAGTCTGTAGCTTGTCAGTGATTTGATTGCCATAGACTAGAAAATGGGTCTAACTTCTTTTCTCTGCTGATTTGTTTGAATGGTGTGCTCCCAGACATTTTGTGTCCACAAACGTATGTACAGACAAGCTTATTTGAAGACATGTTTCTAGATAAGCAAATCTTCCTTAGGTCAGAGGTACAAAACGGTGCTTAGGCTTGTTCTTGAATTTCTCATTGCGTAGGTGAATTTAACCTCACAAATGACTCTACGAAAGAAAGACCTGGCCTAGTTTCTCTCTCCCCCTCAGTTAGGACTGCCCACATGCAATTACTTTGTGTCAATGACTTGTCATGACAGAAATTTGCAGACCAATAAATGTAATATAGGAGACATATTTTTATATGGATGGCACAGCCTGTAATAGGGTTGGGGCAATTAAATGAGACAGATGAAGGCCTGTCTGTACCGTTCTCAGATCTTCAAGGGTCTTGCATACACATGGAGTCACTTTGTGGAAATGCGGTTTAGGGATATTAATCTTAGACTCAGCTCCTAGCCAGCAATAAATCTGACAGCTGGCTTTCAAGGAATGATACCTTGGACAAGATCTGTTTTATTAAAAAGGAGAAATAGAGAGACGTTCTCTTTTTATCTCTTAAAAATCCTACTCTGTTTATCTGTTGCTACCTCCCAATAGAATGAAAATGACATTAGAAGTTCAGAGTTATGAAATCCAGAGCAAACTTAGAGGTTTACTTAGTCATGTATTGGCCTTAAATAGGTTAATGTATATTTTCTATAAGATCAACTCATGAGTGATGCTTAGAGTACAAATATGTCCTCTGTACTACCATATGAGATATATCTCATGGAATGCCAGATTTCAATAAGAATAAATATTGGTCTGACCACAGTAGGTGTATCTTGGGACTTGAAGCCATCAAAGATAGAAACCACTGATTCTAGGACTGATTTAAGCTGAGTGGGAGGCCCTACAGTTACTCTAGTAAATTTTCCAAAACAACAGTTTTCTGGAAATCACATGCAAGGCACTGATTAGAAGAAATAGTTAGTTGGTGGGTTTTCCACTCTACTGGATGTAAGAAAGAGTCATGTCCAGTATAGTCCAGTGTGCTATGAACTTTTTGGACAAGAGTATCTTCTAATTCTGTCTTCGTGGAAACATTAAACATGCTGGTTATCCCTTCATGCCACAATGTATGATACAGATTTCTTCCTATGGAGAGGATTATGTACCAGAAGTTACATTTTAGTGCCATAATATATTATCATCACACAGTATCCAATCACATCCTTAGTGGTATATTCTAGGGAGGTTAAACTAGATTGCAAATTGCGGGAATGTTGGACATTAAAAGTATTTGTTTGCTAGAGTATATAAAACATGGTATTGGAAAACTTCTCCTGACTACTCTACAAAGACTGTAGGAGAAGATATCTCTCTTTTTTTTCTTTTTTTTGATAAACCACTAAATCCACACAATAAAAATTTCAGCCCTCAACTATAACATGAATTGTACCTTTATATATCTGTACCATTATGTAAATTACCCTTATTTTACAGATACAACTTTATTCCTCTATAAATACACCAGAATCTATTCTCAAGTTTTTTTCAGTGCTATTTGATTTGTTTCCAGTTACATTGGGGTGGGTGGGTATTTTTTGGCATTTGTCTATGTGTGCATGCACCCATGTCTGGAAGTCATGGCAACCTCTGGCTACTGGGGCATGGAGGAAATTCAGAGAAGTGGCTTGATAGCCAGCCTCTGGCCTCCCCTGGTCCTGGTATTCGCTGGAGGTCTCCCATCCAAATACTTGCCAGGGTTGACCCTGCTTAGCTTCTGAGATATGACAGGATCAGGCTTTCCTGGGCTATCCAAGTCAGGGCATCTCCAGTTATAGTTGCAGGTGGGATGGCACTACTGTTCCTGTTGGATCTGTCAACTGCCTTTTGGTTCTGGTCAGCTGCCTAGCCTCCCTGGGTGTGAAGGGTACGACCTTGAGCTTGTTCTCCTCATTTCTCCAGCGTTGGTCCCAGAGGGTAATTGTGGGTGGAGAGAGGTAATCACCACAGGCCCTAACTTGTGGATTTCCGCAGGGGTCAATTCTCTACCCAATGTTATTTAACATCTATATACGTCCCCTGGTGGAGATTGTCAGGAGGTTTGGAGTAGGGTGCCATCAATATGCAGATAAAACTCAGCTCTACTTCTTATTTGAGGAGCAACCAGTAGCTGGAATTCCAAGGGCTTTCCAGTGGCATCTTGGCCTGGATGTGGTGGTGGAATGGCTAGGTGACAGTTGGTTGAAGCTAAATCCATCTAAAACAGAGATCACATGGCTGCAGAAGTCAAGACCGCTGGGGTGGCCACTTCTACCAACCCTTGATGGGGTCTGACTTTCTATGGTCAACTCCTTCAGGAGTCTGAGTGTGTGGCTTGATTCTTTGCTTTCCATGGACAAACATGTGTTCTTGGTGACAAAGACTGTGTTTTACCATCTGCGCAAACCCAGCCAATTGGCTCCCTATCTGTCTGAGGCAGACCTTGCCATGGTAATGCAATAGTCATCTTGAGACTGGATTCCTATAATACGCTTGATGTAGGGCTACCTTTGAAGACCCTTCAGAAACTGCAAATAGTCCAGAACACAGCTGCCAGATTGCTGACAGGCATATTGCCATGGAATTAGGGCCTGGATTGAGCCCCAGTCCTCTGTTAAACCTATGTTACTTTAATTTCTATAATAAATTATAGTTGAATCTTTGGTTCTGTTTCCCAGGAGGCTTCAGGACTCTGATAAGTGCTGTGGCCTTCTGGTACCAATAACTCTGTTCATGACTTTGGCCTTACATGACTTTTGACTTTTGGAATGTTGATCCACTATCAAATTCTAAATAGATAGGGTATGTGTAATTAGCTTCCTTGACTTTCCTTGACTTTCCTGACCCCAGAGATAGAAGGAAAGGGCTGTGCTTTGTCATGTACATCAGGTATATGTCAGATGCTTAGCAATAGACTTGACTGACAGTTACATTAGCTTCTATGAATGAAAAAACCTTCATAAAATTACAGTTTACTCTATTTGGGTATTTGATTAATTTGATTAATTTTGTATGCTGCATACCAGATTATTATATGTTTTAAAGGGTTTTACATTAGACTTTGGAGTTAAATAAATAAGAGGTGTTTTGAAACAGCTTGATGCAAGTGGGAAGCCAGTTTCTCTCTCTCCCCGAAGAACACAGTGGGGATGGGAGTCCATGAAAAGGTTCCTGCACTCCTCGTTTCCCCAACAGAAATAATCCTGAAGTAATATCCTGTCGGTCAAACATACATGGCTGCAATCCTAAAAACACTCCTGGGGGCATAAGCCCCACTTAATAAAATGGGACTTACTTCTAAGTAGGTCTGTTTAGGATTGCTCCCTGTATGTGATACTTCCTGGGAGAATAACAGTAAGATTTATAAAATTGTGTTATAGAGACTGGATAGTTAGTTCAATAGCTGGGCAGGAATATGACTTGGCCAGCACTCTGATCACTACTACCACACAGTGTTCCAAATTATTCAATATAAGTATATTTTGATCAGGGGTTGGGAAATTACCCCTTCTGTCCTTCTAGAAGAGTGACATGTTTGAGCTTCTTGAGAAGAAGATGTTTTGCCCCTAGCAGAATGTCTGTGTAATCCTGCCTTAAAGGGACAGACACAGAGGGAGGCAGCCCCCTTGTCTATGTCTATGTAGGGGTTTCTTTACCATCTCTCCAGCTGCCAGTTCATCACAGATGTGTCTACTAATCCAGCCAGGGCCTCTGCTCCACAAAGCAAAGCTCTCCTGCCCTGGGCAGCTGAGGGAAGACAATGATGCCTCAATGACATGGGTCTTCTCTGTTCCATTAATTGTGCTTATTGCCTTGGTTCTCCAACAGAGTGAGCACAAGCCTATGTGGTGTAGAGGACTGAATGTTGGAACTGGATGGGGAACGGAGGCTGGACTCAAGTCCCTGCTCAGCTGGATGATCTGGGACTACAGATGGGCAAGAACCAGCTGAACTAGTCCAACCACTTGCAGCCTTGATCTGTGCCCCTCTTGGCTCATTAAAGCGGGCCACGAGGGGTTTCAAGGTGCCTTGAGGGAGATTATCAACAAATCCCTCTTGGAGGGGCGGTTCCCTGAGGCAGTCAAGGAAGCAATGGTCTGCCCTCTCCTGAAAAAGCCAACTCTGGACCCGGCTGAATTGGCCAGCTATCGACCGGTGTCCAATTTGCCCTATTTGGGCAAACTGATAGAGAGGGCGGTGGCGACTCAGTTACAGAGCTTCCTAGATGACGCTTCCATCCTTGATCCATTCCAGTTTGGCTTTCTCCTGGGGCATGGGACGGAGACAGTGCTGGTTGCCCTTACTGATGACCTCCGTAGACATCTGGATCAAGGCAACGTGGTGGCGCTGCTGTTATTAGATCTGTTGGCTGCATTTGATACGGTTGACCACCAGCTGCTGGCCCACTGCCTTGCCGATGTGGGGATTCAGGGGCTCACTCTTCAATGGTTTGCCTCTTTTCTCCAAGGTCGGGGACAGAGGGTTGTGCTAGGGGAGCAGCAGTCCCGTAAGCACCTGCTTGAATGTGGAGTTCCTCAGGGGGCAGTACTCTCCCCAATGCTATTTAACATATACATGCTCACCCTCGCCCAGATTGCCCGGAGGTATGGGCTTGGGTGTCATCAATATGCAGATGACACCCAGCTCTATCTGATGTTGGGTGGCCAGTCAGACTCAAATCCAGAAGATCTTCACCGGGCCCTACAGGCTGTGGCTGGGTGGCTCAGGCTGAGCCGGCTGAAGCTGAACCCAGCAAAGATGGAGGTCCTGTGCCTGGGTCGGGGTGGTATGGGATTGGGGCTCCTGCTCCTGGCCTTCGATGGGGCTCCTCTCATGCCAGCTTCAGAGGTTAGGAGTTTGGGAGTGCTCCTGGACCCCACCTTAATGATGGAGGGCCAGGTGGCGGTCACTGCCAGAGCAGCCTTCTATCATCTACGGCTAGTGTGGCAGTTGGTCCCCTACCTTAGCTGCAGCGATCTGGCCACAGTGATCCATGCGACGGTTACCTCAAGGCTACTGTAACGCTCTCTACATGGGGCTGCCTTTGTCACAAATTCGGAGGCTGCAGCTGGTGCAGAATGCGGCGGCCAGGTTGTTGTTGGGTGCTCCTAAATGGGAACACATCCAACCTGTGCTGAAAGCGCTGCACTGGCTGCCTATAGCGTACTGGATTTGCTTCAAAGTGCTGGTGCTTACCTTTAAAGCCCTACATGGCCAGGTTCCAGCATACCTGAGGGACCGCCTTTCCCCACATAGGCCCCAAAGAGCACTTTGGTCGGGGTCGCAACACCGCCTGGTGACCCCGGGCCCTAAAGAGGCCAGGCTTGCTACCACGAGGGCCAGGTCATTTTCGGTGGCAGCTCCTACCTGGTGGAATGAGCTCCCGGAAGAGATCAGGGCCCTGCGGGACCTCTTACAGTTCTGCAGGGCCTGCAAGCTGGAGCTCTTCCACCAGGCTTTTGAGTAGGAGCCACCGCCGCCAGTACCAACACCGTGCAACTGCAGAGCAGTATCGCTGGGTTGGGCCAATTGGTCATCTGGAACATTGTGGCCCATGGTGTCCCCCCTCATTGATCCCTTCCTGATATGCAATGGGGGAGTGTGTATTTATAGTCTTTCATGTATCCAGTTTGATGTGAATTTTAGTCTTAATTGTTTTAACCTGTTTTACTTCTACTGCACTTTGTGCCTATGTAAGCTGCCCTGAGCCCGCATGCGGGAAGGGCGAGGTATAAATGAAATAAAATAAATAAAATAAATAAAAATCTTTGTCATCTGGAGATCAGTTGTAAAAGCGGGAGATCTGCAGTCCCCACCTGGAGCCTGGCAACCTAAGGTTCCTGCACGCCTCATTTCCCCAACACATATAACATCTGTCCTATGGCAGCTGCACTGGCTCCCAATTAGTTTCTGGTGCCAATTCAAACTGTTGTTACTTATCTTTAAAGCCCTCATACCTTCAATACCAACTCACCAGGCATGAACCTTCCCATCTTTTTTCATCTCAGAATTTATTGAAGGTCCCTTGTCTACTGACTGTCCACCTTGTGTCAACAAGGGTGAGGGCCTTCTCAGTAGTGACCCCCGTCCTGGGGAACAAGCTGCCTGAAGAGGTATGTGTCTTACAGGACCTCCCTAGATTCTGGTCTTCACCATCCATCCTACTCTGCTTGACAGTGGATAAATTTTAACCAAGATAGATTTTAATAATTCTATATCTTTCGTACTGTTTTTATCAAGTGTATTTTATATGCTTAATGGCAGAAAGTGAAGAGGACCTAAAGAGCTTATTTGCTGAGGGTGAAAGAGGAGATCGCAAAAGTTGGCTTGAAACTGAACATCAAAAAAACTAAGATCATGGCATCCAACCCCATAACTCCTTGGCAAATAGAAGGGGAAGTCATGGAAGCAGTGACAGAATTTATGTTCCTGGGATCCAAGATTACTGCAGACAGTGACTGCAGCCATGAAATTAAAAGACATCTGTTCCTTGGGAAGAAAGTGATGGCAAACTTAGACAGCATAATAAAAAGTAGAGACATCAACCCTGCCAACAAAAGTCCATATGGTCAAAGCAGTGGTATTCCCAGTAGTAATGTACGGCTGCGAGAGTTGGACCATAAGGAAGGCCTAGCGCCGAAGAATAGATGGTTTCAAATTAAGGTGCTGGAGAAGACTCTTGAGAGTCCCTTGGACTGCAAGGAGATCAAATCAGTCAATCCTAAAAGAAATCAACCCTGACTGTTCCCTCGAAGGCCAGATAATGAAACTGAAGCTAAAATACTTTGGCCACCAAATGAGAAGGGAGCACTCACTGGAGAAGACCCTGATGTTGGGAAAGACTGGAGGTAAAAGAAGAAGGGGACAGCAAAGGATGAGATAGTTAGACAGTGTTATTGATGCAACGAACATGAAGTTGAACAAACTCCAGAGGACAACAGAGGACAGGAGGGCTTGGCGTGATGTGGTCCATGGTGTCGCAAAGAGTCAGACTCAACTGTGCGACTGAACAACAACAACAAAATTTATATGCTGTTAGCCTCACTGAGTCCCATTCAGGGGAGAGGGAGTGGGATATAAATTTGATACATAAAATAAATAATAAATAAATATCTTTAGCATTCACTTGTTTGTGTCTCATCAGCTGTGCTCTTGTTCCTTTCCCCATTCTCCCCAGAATAGAAATATTGATGGTCTCTGTTTTTTTCTTGTCACATTTGTTTTCCTTATAGCACCTATTACACTTCACTTTAAACAATATATATAATTGAAGAGACAGAAGGCACTATCAGAGTATCTACATTTACAGCACATTTTTGTTATTCCCTTGTAATGTATTGCCATTCTTAAAAGCAAACTGGTTGGCTCCTTTAGTGGATAACAATAGATGCAAAACCAGGTCACCCACAAGCAACTTAGAGACTGTAGAAACTGAGGTAGTCCTCATATATGTCGAAAAACAAGAACATTTATAAATTAGCTACAAAATCTTTAAAAATGGCCTGGTGAGGACTAAATATCCTCCATAAGAGGGAATACTAAGGGCAGCAAATGCTCTGGGGGCAATATAGCTAAAGTTCCTGACAGCTTAGAGGAGTATAGAAAGGGAGATTGTGCGGAATGGCCTGGGAATGTTTTCCTCATCTCATGATTTCTTGTAGGTAGGCTCCCATCTTGTGCATATATAATGAAGAATGCTTCTCCTAAGTGGCTTAATATCAGTAACTGTATCCTTATTTCTCAGGAAAGAAGAAATGGAGTATGAAAGCAAATCCAGGGGCGCAGCAATGGAGTTAACTGGCGGGTTACTGCATTCTTAGGGGTATGTGTTAAGGACATTCCATCTGATCTATACTATGAAATAAGATTATTAGCAATTCTTTAATCTATGAATATAAGAATATAAGAAGGGCCCTGCTGGATCAGACCAATGGTCCGTCTTGTCCAGCACTCTATCTCAGACAGTGGCCAACCAGTTCCTCTGGAGGACCAACAACAGGGCATGGAGGCTGAGGCCTTCCCCTGATGTTGCCTCCTGGCTCTGGGTTTCAGCAGCTTAGTACCTCTGAATGTGGAGGTTCCCCTCAGTAACCATGGCTAGGAGCCAATGATAGAAATCCTCCATGAATTTATCTCATCCCCTTTTAAAGCTGTTTATTCTTGTGGCCATCACTACATCCTCTGGCAGCAAATTCCACATTTTAATCACTGTCTGTGTAAAGAAGAATTTCCTTTTGTCAGTCCTGAACCGACTGCCCATCACTTTCACTGGATGCCCTCACATTCTAGTATTTTGGGAGAGGGAGAAAAATTTCTCTTTGTCAACTCTCTCCATCCTATGGCATAATTTTATAAACCTCTACCACATCCCCTCTTGGTCATCTCTTTTCTAAACTGAAAAGTCCCAGACTCTTCAGCCTTTCTTCATAGGGAAGGTGCTTCATCCCCCTAATCATCTTGGCTGCCCTCCTCTGCACTTTTTCCAGTTCTGCGGTGTCCTTTTTGAGATACAGTGACCAGAGCTGTACACAGCATTCCAAATGAGGTTGCACCATAAATCTATACAGGGGCATTACAATATCAGCCATTTTTTTCTCAATCCCTTTCCTAATAATCCCTAACATAGAGTTCCAGCACACTGGGTTGACTTTCGTTGACTTATCCATTGAGTTATAGTTTTTAACACTTCAGTCTCTCACAAAGTTTACACTCTGAATAAAACTTTGTTGGTCTTAAAAGTGCCACAGGACTAAAAATTTGTTCTGTTTCAGACCAACACGGCTACTGACCTGAATTGCTATTGTATGATAGTTTATCAATACCTGTTAAACCCATGCTAGTACAAATGAAGTTTGGACTCTACAAAATATGTAGCTTTCTGTAAACAATATGCTTAACGTATCTTGCTTTTCTCTTGCTACTGGTGGTCTATTCTTATTGTATTTTATTTCTGTACCTAAATAATCAATTTGTGATTACGATTATTGTATTCCTTAAATTACATTTTTAAAAGACTGTTAACAGTAGCAAATGCTACTCAACACAAAAGAAGAAGGGAAAACAACCTCTATAAGAAAGTTACACTGAATAAATTCCATGGGATATATTTCCAAGTAAGTGTATGTGAGACGTGTTAATTGCTAATTGTTGTCATAATTCAGCCAGAGTTAAGCACTTTGATGTCCCATTGATTTAAGTCTAAGAAATTTATGCATGTGTTCTCCTACAAAGGTATTTGGAAGTGCTCAATGATACTGGGGTTCAGTATAATGAAAAAGAGTGAAAAATAGGACCGCTACCTGAAAGATGAGAGTGAAGGGAAAAGAGAGAACAAGGCTTTCTCTTGACCAGCAGCATTCCACCAGCCTTTCTCTCTTCCTTCTATCACCTGCATAAAGAATAGCATTGCTTTCCTGGTTTATGACATCAGCAGCCATTACTCCAGTCTTCATTCTTATCTCTAGCCTATTTGTATGCCTAAAAACCAATGCACTTGCTTTATACCACGGACAAAGATTTCTCTGGTTAGGAGCCTGGAAGCAAAGTGTCAAGAATGAATGAGCACTAGGCACAGTGATTGTGCAGAAACACAAAGAAGGACAGCAGAGATGTGATGAAGGATAGAGAGGAGTAAGCAGGAAACAAGAAAATGTGAGAAAGCCAACTGAAATCAGGTTAGGACTAGCACTTAACCATCCACTCAATTACAGCCATTCTTTGGGAATACACTTTCATTCACATCCCACCACTTGGTGGGCATCTTTCTAGTTTTACATAAAAATGATACAAGGGGAGGGGTTGTGTCTTGACTGTTTTCAAATATTTCAGAGGCTCTTAAAATGAAGAGGTGGAATGACCATTTACACAGGAAACAGGAAAAGCAATACCTTGAAAGTACAGCAAGGTATATTTCAGAAGAACCATGTGAAATATGAATAAAACTTTGTTGGTCTTAAAGGTGCCACTGGACTTTAACTTTGTTCATGTGAAATATGGAATCCGTTCATCAGTAGAAGAAGCTGCCATGGATATTATGGATTCTTTTTCACTTGAAGTTTTCAAAAGATGACTAGGCACATCAATTGGAGCACATCATACATAAGAGGTACGTAAGATTCTGAACACTGGATACAGTTCTGGTCCCCGTTATCTTGAAAGGGCAAACTAAACAATCAAGGGGTTGCAGCACTGTCACTATACAAAAGGCTGAAGCATTTGTAGCATTTTGTTTTATAAGACCATTACTGAAGGATTCTAAAGAGGTTTACAAAGTTAAACATTTTGTGAGGAGAGTGGATTCATGCTGAAGAAAAGAAATGACTTCTTAACTACATATACCTAATTCCCATGGTGGCTTCATCATAGAAACAGAAAAATTTGCAAGAAGGGACCACCCCAGATTCAGGTATAATTCCGCAAAGCCTTGTGGAGAGCATCTCATTTTCCCCTCCCACATGACTTCCTCTTTTACTTTCCTAAAAGTTCCCATAGCATCTCCTCTTTCTCTGCTTCCTTCTCTCCTTCCCATCCACCACCCTATTTACTTTTATCTGCCCTTGGGTCTTCAGCTTTCCCTCATTTAGGGCTGCCAGGTCGACTTACCCTGCTGGTGGGGGATGGGAGGCAGCTTTCTGGGAGTGGGTTGGTTGGGGTGACATCACCATGCATGATGTTGCTGATACAATGACATCACATGGAAGTGACGTCATCACTCTGGGGATGTTGCGTGGCAATGCTCTAGCATTTGGGGGGGAACTCTATGCTATGGTAACCATAGAGTTTTGCCCCAAATGCTAGAGCATTGCTGCATGACTTTCCCGGTGTGATGGCAATCTTTCCATGTGACATAATTGCATTGGCGACCTTGTCACATGAGAAGGCTGTTCAGGGGTGGGGCTGACTGGCTGTGGGCTGAAGCCCTCAAGATTGGGGGAACCCCTGCCTGGACCAGGGGTTTGGCAACCCTACCCTCATTCCCTCTCCCTGGCAGCCTCTGCCCAGGAAAACTCTGGTTAAGTTGTGCAGTGCTGGCTGAACCTGGCCCAGGTGTGAACTGGAAAATCTGCAATGACTTTGGGGGGGATGCACTTCACTTTTCCCTGTATCCCCATCAATATTATTTCCTCTTTCTCTCTTCCTAGAAGCCCTCATATCCTCTCCTTTTCCTGCTTCCTTCTTCCCTGCCCATCCACCCACCCATCTTTTTACCTGCACCCCATCTTCACCTATATTTATTATTTATTTCCTTCTTTTGTACCCTGTCTTTCTTAACAGCGTGGGCTCAAAGTAGCTTTCATCTTCACAACAACCCTGTGAAGTTAGGTGGACAGTGTGTGACTTGCCCAAGGTTACCCAGTGAACTTCCATGGCAGAGTGGGAATTCAAACTTGGATCCCCCAGATCCTGATCTGAAACTGTAACAAGTACACTGACTTTAATGGGGTGGCTGCTGTTGAATAGTATCAGGCAACCAGTCCCAGGTAAGTCATACAAGTTATAGAACTAAAGAATCACAGAGTTGGAATGGGCCATACAGGCCATCTACTCCAACCCCCTGCTCAATGCAGGATCAGTCTAGAGCATCCCCAACAAGTGCTTGTCCAGACACTGCTTAAAGACTGCCAGTGAGGGGGAGCTCACTTCCTCCCTAGGTAGCTGATTCCACAGTTGAACAACTCTTACTATAAAAAAAAGTTTTTCCTAATATCCAGCCAAAACCTTCCGACACTTAATTTAAAATCATTATTGTGAGTCCTATACTCTGCTGCCAACAGGAACAGCTCCTGCTCTCCTCTAAGTGACAGCCCTTCAAATACTTAAAGAGAGCAATCATGTCCCCCCTCTACCTCCTCTTCTCCAGACTGAACATCCCCAGGTCCCTCACCCTTTCCTCATAGGGCTTGATCTCTAGGCCCCTGATCATCCTCGTCACTCTCCTCTGCACCTGCTTCATTCTGTCCACATCCTTTTTGAAGTGAGGCCTCCATAACTGCACACAACACTCCAAGAGTGGCCTGACCAAAGCAGTGATCAGCAGGACCATGACATCTAGTGATGTCTGTTCATACACCCCAAGACTACATTCATCTTTTTTGTTGCCGCATCACACTGGCTGCTCATTTTTAACTTGTAGTCCACCCATACCCCAAGAGCTTGTTCACACACACAGTTACCCAGAAGTGTATCCCCCATCCAGTATCCGTGTTCCTCATTTTTGTTACCCAGATGTAGAACTCGACACTTATCCTTGTTAAATTGCATCTTGTGCACATCTGCCCACATTTCCAGTGTGTTCAGATCTCGTTGAATTCTATCTCTGTCTTCTGGTGGGTTTGCTGCTCCTCCCAATTTGGTGTCATCTGCAAATGTAATGAGTAGGCCCTCCACACCCTCATTCAGATCATTTATACAAATATAGAAAAGTACCAAGCCCAGAACCAATCCCTGTGGCACCTCACTGGACAACTCCATCCATTCAGATGAAATACCTTTGACAACTACTTTTTGAGTGAACCAGTTCCCTATTCTCCTTACTCTCCTAGAGTCCAGTCCACAGTCCTCTAGTTTATTCATCAGAATATCATGGGGAACCCTGTCAAAAGCTTTACTGAAATCCAAGTAAACAGCATCAACATTTCCTCAATCCAGTAAACTCATCATTTGATCAAAGAAGGAAATGAGGTTTGTCTGTGTGATATCAAGTTATCTAGTGGCTGCTGCCAGGCCTCGCCCCAATGAGTCACTTCTTAAAAGCCAAAGCAGCCCTGGAAAGAGTCCTGCCCTTTCTCCCTACCTTCTACTGACTAAAACCAAGATTTGAAGGCTGGAAAAAAACTGTTGTGGTTGCCTAGCAACCCCCAGAATGACAGCTGCAGAGGGCATTCCTCTCTAAAAGGTACAGATACTGTTTCTATTATTTTGGGGGGTAACTCCTCCTTTTTAAAATTTCAGATTTTCCTGCAATACTGGGGCCTTTTCATGTTTGTAGAATGATCTGTCTTGTCTGATCATGGCTCCAGTATCTGGATTTACATATTCACATAGTAGCCATATTGTGAAAAGCTGAATGGGGGGGGAGGTATTCCTATTGGAAAATGGCTGGTTGGAAAGGCTGGGGAGGGAGAAAGAAAAGAATACAATTTAGAAGGGCAGGAGAGGGAGGGGAAAACAAATAGGGAGGGAGCGGTGGCGCAGGCAGTAAGAACGCCGGCTGTAACATCTGTAACATCTATGAACAGCCACTATGGCTGTTCGAAACCCATCGTGGCCAGGGTGAGCTCCCGGCCCTAATCCCAGCTCTCGTCCACCCAGCAGTTCGAAAGCAAGACGCAAGTAGATTAATGGGTACCTGCCCTTAGGTTGCGGGGGGCACCCTCCTCCTCGTGGGGTGTGTGGCAGCGGCAGCAGTATCGGTGATGGCGGCGGCAGAGTGTGGCGGCGAAGCAATGACGGAGTGACTGAAGGGTGTTCCTAAATGCGGCAGCCCCGATGTGCGAAGCTGGGAGGCGGAGACAGAGCCTTGAGGTGCGGCGGCGTGTCGGCGTGGCACGGAGGAGCCGAAACAGACGTTGGCCGAGCAGTAGCTGATGAGTCGCGCACCGAGCAGTGGACCTGCCAAAAGCTGCTGGAAGACCACCCCAGGAGACCGGAGGTGGAGCGCCTGCCAAGAGCCAACCACACTGAAAAAATCATCAAGCCCTGCTGCCTGGGTGCGGATAGGTAGCCATCCCCCTTGATAAAAATGTGGCCCTAGATTAGGTTTAAATTGAATTGTAAACCGCTCAGAGACCCTTCGAGGTCGGAGCGGTCTAGAAATCGAATGGATAAATAAATAATTGAGGTTGTGTAATGGGAAGGTAGGGTAGGGTAGGGTTGGTTAGGAAGGTAGACAGTTGGGCAGATTGGGCAGAACAAGAGAAGGAAGCAGGGGTCAGTGAGGTGATGGGATTTCCTCATCTCTATGAATCCTTGCAGGTCCCCCTCTTTTAATGCATAATTAACACATGGAATTCACTGCTTCAAATAGATATAGATATGGATAGATATCACCAGTTTAGAAGTCTTTTTTAAAGGATTAGAGATATTAATGGAAGATATCTTTATAAATGTTCTGAGGCAGTGTACCTATGAATACTAATTACAACTGAAGAATACTAATATTAACTGAAGATAATAAGGGAGGCTGATTCCTTCATGCACTGCTCATAAATGTCCTAGAAATATCTAGTTTACTACTACTGGTAACGGAATACTGAGATGGTCCCTTCGACTACTCCAGTTGAGCTTGTATGTTCATTGGGGACCCTTGAAATATCTAGTTTTATAGAAACGTACAGCAAGACAAGAATTTAACTCTCATGTCTGTGCCAGTTGCCTCTCAATATACTGGTTTAAAATATGCATAAATCATCAGGCAGACTGAGTCAACTTGAAATGTTTCCAGTTTGTTGGCTTAAGTGTGTGTGTGTGTGTGTGTGTGTTATTTAAACATCAGGCTGCAGATGATTCTGATTTATTATGCGATTATGCATGGAGGAAAAGTGTGACAGACTTGCTAGCAAAATTCCTCTAGCAACTGTGCCAATATTATTTACTGCACATGTGTAGAAACTGGATATTAAGTTGTGATATCTTTGGCTGTGTAATGATATTTAATAATGAAACACCCAAAGCAAATGGCCCATATTATGAATGAATTGCTTGCTAAATTTCATTTTCTGCATAAAAAGGGTTTTCTGACTAAGAGAATACAACTGAATATTGCAAATGTTTCCTTAAAGGTGAGGGAGAATGTGGTCTTGTATTTGAACCCTAAATACCAGGATGCTTCCTAGAGCACTTTCTTTTGATTGTATAATAAACCTCTGAAGCTTTATAGGGGTTTATGTGGGAAATAAATGTTTTTATGCTGATGGGCATGAAAAGTACTGTGGTAAAGTGGGAGCCCTCCGCTTCCAGCTGGTTTCCACATGTGGCTCTAAATGTTGCTTAAGGGTATTGGATGGTATCAGAAATGTGAATACTTGTGAGAATAGTTAGAAAAGTGAAGGCACATAATAGTAGAGCCCTGATGGATCAGCACAAAAGTCCATCCAGTTCCATGTTGTTTCTTAAAATGGCTGGCCAAATGGTTTTAGGAAGTCCACAAGCAAGGTTATGAAGGCAAACCACATCTTCCAGCACAGCCTTTGAATATGGAGGTTCTATTTAGCTCTCATTGATCTAATGCACCTGATAGACCTGTCCACCCTGGGTTCCCTTTTAAAGTGATACTGCATTATATAACAAAGTACACCTTGGGGTTGTTGGAAGAACCCTGTGGTTGCAGTCACATGAGCAGTTTGCCCTGGATCTAAAGAGCATGATCAGATAGCAACATCTGCCTTCTGTGCCCCAGTCATTGCCACCCCATTCTGCCCCACTCTGGAAGCATAGTAGTCAGGCACCAAGGGAAGTCTGGTGTTTACGGATATCAGTGCTTTCATCTTGCATTTCCATATGTCTGAACCTCCCTCATGTGAGCTCAACCTGGTTGGGAAGTCTGATTGTTCTGTTCCATTTTTGCTCCTTGGTTGTTGTTTTTTTAGTCAGTTAGTGATGTGTGCATAGCCACACCTTCATGCACACCAGCAATCTTTCAGCTGTCCTCTGAGGTGGGGGGGGGCAGGCTGAGAAGCCTCCTTTGTCTTTTTTCATGCTGGTTCCTCTGCCTACAGCTTTGCAGCCCACAGGGTGGGGAAGGGGTTAATTGAAAAGATGAGTTTTTTCAGAGGGGGAGGCAGCCTTGTCCAGCTATCAAAATGGGGCAGTACTTCAAATAAGTGGTTATGCACATATGCAAAAGACACCCACTATGTGGATGACACACATCAATAATTGAATAGTCCACCATGGAGCGAGTGCACAGTGGGGCCAGTTCAGGGTGGGATGTATGATTAAAATCCTCTGTTACAAACTGCAATGGAGTACTTAGAGCCGGGGCCAGACCATGCCAACCCTGCAGCCTGACCACAGCCTTTGTCTGTCTTAATCTACTCCTAAAAAATTCTATTCATGAAGCAAACTACTTTTCTCATACAAGCCATTCTTTTGTTTCATACCAGACAGTAACTCCCTTCTCAGAGCAAACACATTCTATGACACGTTTTCTTACAAACAGAACATACAGATTTTTATCACATGGGCATACCAACCCAATATGCTTCATAGATGAGCAAAGATTTGAAACTGGACAGCATCCACACACTGTTTGGTATTGCAATATCATTGCGCTATAGCAATCATTCATGGTTGGATTGTCCTGTGTGGACAAGACAATCCAGTTTCAAGTAATTGCTATAGTATAATGACAGCACAATTATGTGTGAGTGCAGCCAAGCCTCATTATTCGTATTATGCACTGCAATTACCACCACTCTTCAAAATTGTTTCTGGAACACAGAAGGCTTGAAACTGTATAAAACTATAGAAAATATGAAAGCTGAATTTCTTCTTTAAAAAAGTATTTCCCTTTTCCTAACAATGGAGGCTATATGTTTCAAGTAAGAAGGTATCCATGCAATTGTAAAGGAGACTATTGATGAATGTGTTCCTTATCACATTTTAGCTTTTCTTGGCACAATAATTACACGTCCCTATTAAAAACATAAGAACAGCTCCATTGGATCAGACCAGTGGTACATCTAGTCCACCATCCTGTCTTCCACAGTGGCCAGCAAGTTACTCTGTAGGGCTAACAACAGGGCATTGAGGCTGAAGCCTTCACCTAGTATTGCCTCCTGGTACTGGTATTCAACAGGTTACTGTCTCTGGTGCCTTACTGGTGGTTCCCTTTAGTCACCATGGCTAGCAGCCACTGATAGGCTTAACCGTAAATTTATCTACTGCCCTTTTTAAAAAACCCTGTATCTGTGCTCACCACCACAATCTCTGGCAGCAAATTCCACATTTTAGTCATTTATTGAGTACAGAAGTATTTCCATTTGTCTGTCCTGAATCTACTGCCATCAACTTCATTGAATGCCTTCAAGTTCTAGTATTCTGGGAGAGGGGGAAGTTCTCTCTGTTCACTTTTGGTTGCCAGATCTCAAAAAGCATATCATAGCTGGAGAAGGTAGAGAGAAAGGCAAATAAAAGGAGGCCATTTCCACATGGGTTATCTGCCCCCATATTCAGGGCTGTTGGAAAGCATTTTTCCTTGCTTCCCCACAGCACCATGGTGCATTTGTACATCTCCTGAGGTTTCCCAGCTTTTGTCTGATCTTTCTCAAACCTGCTTTGCTGTGAAGCTCTGGGAAAGATTGCAGTACAGCCTGGATGACGACTGCCACGTCGGTGGGAAAGTTAGGATTTCCATGCTCCCCTGACAGCCATTTTCCTTGACCCTGTCCCTGCCACAGCCATTTTCTCCCTTCACTACCTGGGGGCGGTTTTGTGTTTTAAAAATCAACAATTGCTATCTCAATATACCATTATAAAAATATGTGTCGCAGGTGCTCTGAATTCCCAGTTTTCTTCATTGTCCAACTTTCACACCCATAGTAACGGGGAACGCTATGGCATGAATTATCTTGATATTGGTCGTCAATGACACACCCTTACACTTAAGAATCTTTTCTACCTTCTTCAGTGTAGCAGTATTCAATAGAATTTTTTTCAACACTGTAAAGCCGAATGCGCTGGGAGCAGGGAAATGGCTGCCGCTGGGGACTTGGGGCACGGAAACTGTGAGGAAACCTGTCATGTGAAAGCCCTGTTGCTGCTATGCTGTATAGGCAGCTACAACATCAATGGGGAAACTATTCAAGCCTGTCCCCATGCAGAAAGCATCTAAGAAACTGGAGCACCATTCCCATGGTAATAGAATCTGAGAGCACAGAACAGAGTTGCCAGTTTTCTGCTGGGGTCTAGAGATCTCCTGAAATTACAAGTGATCTCCAGACTACAGAGATCAGTTTCTCTGGGGAAAATGGCTGCTTTGGAGGGTGGACTCTATGGTAGTATAATCTGCTGAGGTCTCCCCTTGCCAGTTCCCTCCCAAGGCTCCACCACCAAATCTTAAGGAGTTTCCCTAACCCAAGAGCTGGCCACTCTAAGGCACAATGAATTTTATTTGTTTATTTTTATTTATACTTTCAATTTGTACCCCGCTCACCCCCGAAGGGCTCTGAGCAGCTTACATGGTGCATGGTGCAGAGACCTATGCAGAAACCCTAACTATGGCCACAGTACGTCTGGGGTGGGGGGAGCCCTACCAGGTACCCTCCCGGCTCCGATCGTTCGTTTATCTGGCGAGTGGGCGACTTCTTCCAGTTCTCTCCGATGTGGCTTCCGCGGCCTCCGCTGTTCTTTCAGCTCTCTGGCGACTCCTCTCGGGGGCTGTTGGTTATGGGCCCTGGTGTGCAACTGCGGTGGGCGTCACAACGTCCTTATGGCTCCGGACGTCCTCCTGCTGGCCACGTCATCAGCTGCTGAGCCAACCGCCTCCTTGGGATGTCGCTGCCTCTTCATCTCCTCCGTGCTGACCACCGCTGTGTTGCCGCCGCTTCTCGATTCCTCGCTCGGCTGGAGCCCAATTTCGAGGGACAGGTACCCATTTACCTAATTGCCCCGAGTTGATGGATAGCAGATTCAGGACAAATAAAACAATGTACCTAGTCACACAATACATAATTAACTTGTAGAACTCACTGCCTCAGGATGTAGTGATCCCAAGTAGTAGTGCAACCCTAAAGAGAGTTACACCCTTCTAAATCCTGGGCTTAGAAGGGTCTAAGTCTATTTAGGACTGTAGTTTAACTTGGGTGGGTTTAGAAGAGGATTAGTTGAATTTGTGGAGGATACATCCATCAATTGCTATTAGCCACAATGATTAAAATGGAAGCTCTACATGCATTCGTCAGAAGAGCTCTGAATGGCGGTTGTTGGAGGCAACAAGAAGGGGAAGGCTGGGCTTCTTGCAGCCTCCAGGGCCACCTGATTGGCCACTGTGAAAGGCATAATGTTAGGCTACACAGACTGTTTGTCTGATCCAGCAGGGCTGGCCTTATGTTGTTCTTATGCATCCAAGCACAAACCAGTTCATAGATTCCAGAGAGGGCATAATATTCCACCAATGACTGCTTCTTCCCATGATGCCCTTGCACTGTAGAGAGGCTTCTCGATATCTTGCCGTTTTTGCATTCATTATTTCCCTTCCTTTCTGAAAACGAGAACTTGCTGGAATTCAAACACTCAATGCTTTTGTCAGTTTGGAACAATACTCTCTCAGAGCACTCATCATGCTTTCTTTGGCTTCCTCATCTGAATTTGAATTGCATATTCCCCCCCCCCTTCAGCTCTTCTGATATTATTGCATTGAGCATATGGTCTGACTCAGTTTGTCGGGATCACACATCAGAAAACGTTTTGATTAGTGCAGCTGTACTTGCTTGCAGTGGTTTGCTAACCTTGCTAGGCTTTCCTTTGCTTAGGAAAGAGATATTATTGACTGTGTAGTGTACCGAAAAACACAATGAGAGGTGTATATGTGATCCAGTGTCAAGTGCTCTCTTTTGTTCCATTAATAAATCTGCAAATGGCGAACGTGGAACTTTGTAATGCATTATATTAAATATACTTAAACATGAGATGAGAATAATAGGCACCCCTGAAAAATGCTCTAATGAGGAGATATCTACATGTATCTTATATACATTATTCACTTTTTCAGGTACTAGCACTGAGTAAATTATAGCGCTAGTCCTTCAATTCTACCAGCAAGAAGTAATCAGTCAGTGACTTGTGTGACTAGGGTTGCCAGTTTCCAGGTCCTGGCGGGGACTGCCCCAATTTTTGGTGGGGGCTGGCTGGTGGTGGAAACCCTGCCCCTAAACAGCTACATTCCCACACAATGTTCCTGATACAATGACGTCACCCAGAAGTGACATCATCACATCAGGGACATCGTGCAGGATGCTCTGGTTTGAGGGCAACACTCTATGGTAAGTTTGGCCTAAAACCATGGAGTTTTGCTCTCAAACTGGAGAGTCACCATGGGACTTCACCAAAGTGATGATGTCACTTCCGGGTGACATTATCACATAGGGGGCATCCTGGAATGCCACTCCCAATCCCCCCACCGGCACAATGAGGGGACTTGGCAACCCTATGTGTGATGGACAGCAGGCTGTCCATCCCCTGAAGGGGAAAACAGCCACTCACTTGAGCATATGGGAGTTCTACTCCAGTATTCAATTACCTTTGAGGAGGGGGATGGAATAGTGGAGTGAAACACAGCAAGAGTTCAATTCACTTGTGCCTCAGGAAGAGACCAGTAAGGAAAAGAATGGACGGAGCAAAGGGTAGTTCTACTTGGTAGTGTGGATGAGTGGTTTGGCTCTACTTCTGACAGAGAATAGAGTACCCAGTTGTTAGGCCTTTCTCTTGCAATGAGCAGACCTGGTGCCATTTAGTCTGACTCTTGAGAAAGGGCAGGCAAGTGTGGGTGGAATCGTGTGTGTGTGTTAGGATCCAACCTAGTGGCTAATTGGTGAAAGCCTGTATTATGGATTCACACGTAGTCTTATACAGTTCCTGTGTTGCACACAACCTTGCTCTTTCCCATTGCTGTTTATCATCACTGCTGGGAACTGGAGGGGGGGGGTTGATGTGTTTGGCTGTCTGCTTTGCTTGGTTAGTGTCAGCTCGTAACAGTTCTCATTCAGGGGCCTCCTGAGTGTGTTACGAACACCTTGGGAAGTATATGATCTCATCTTTCTATGGAACCTTGGAGTCTGGAGGGCTTCTAGATAATTTAACCATTAGCATGCAGGTGGGGGGCTGATCACAAGGGAAGGGGCAGATGTGTGGTGGGCTGAATGGGAGCAGTGATTGGTCGCTTGGCATCTGTGGAATTTCTTGCTTTCAGTATATTGGCGGAACTGGCATCTAGGCCCCAGTTCTGACACAGAAGCCGTCTATGCTTGGAACCTCTCTACCTCTTAATAAACAAAACTTGCTGATACAAGAGTGTTTATGAGAGTGATTGCATCCAAGACTTGACAGGTAGTGGTTAGGGTGTCAGGCTAGGACCTGGGAGGCCCGTGTTCATCTCTACTCAGCATAAAGCTCACTGGATGACTTTGGGCTGAGTGACACTTTCTCCCAGCCTAACCTTCCTCACTGAGATGTTGTGAAGATCAAAAAGAAAGGAAGAACCATGTTTACTGCTCTTAACTCCTTGGAGGAAAGAAGGAATAAAAGATATGCCAAAAATGGTAGCCATGCATTCAGTTCTCCTTTCCCCCACTATAAGATTACTGGGCTATGTAGGGTTGCCAGGTCCCTACCTTCTGCTGGCAGGGGGGCGGAGCTTCCCTTCATGGATCTTCTGGTGCATGCATCATTGTGCTAGGCATGTCACCAGGGGGATGCTCTAGCATTCAGACAAAAACACTATGGTACCTCCAGGTGATGTTATCGTGCCAGGCACACTGGATGCCAGAGAGCTCTTCGTGGGCAGGGTTCCCCCCACTGGCAGCTGGCCAACAGGTGGATCCAAGAGTTGGAAATCAGGAGAACCTCGCCCCCCTTGGGGGGATGGCAACCCTAGAGCCATGGGCAAGTTGGGCTTGATGTTACAACATGTGGCTGCCATTTTCATTGGCAGTCATGTGTGCATCGCCACTGCCATTTCTGAGTCTTTGGGATATCATTGGGATACAGTAGGATAGAAATTGGAATGGGTACACACACCTGACTTTAGCAAGCTCTTTTAAAGTGAAGAATGACAAAGGCACTGAAAATCCGGAAGAGTAAAATGTGGGCAGAAGCACGTGTGCAAAACTCCTTCCAATCACTGTAAATGGTCCTACTTAGTTATTAGTTCAGCTTTCATATGCACTGAAGCCTCATGTAACTTAATAATACAATCCCTGCCTAACTGAAAAGAGAAACATGGTACAATGTGGAGAACATTAGATTCAGTGATGTGTGGGAGGTCTGCATACAAATTCTGTTAACAAATAACAGAAGAAAACAATTTAACACTGAAGTTCATATCCACAACAATTGAACTAGAAGGGAATAGTTTTTCTGCTAGAATAGAATATGGTACATATTCAAATGTACTCGATTGCATTTTGTATGTGTGTGTTAATTGCCTGTTCCAACCCACAAGGCCCATCAATTATGGGTCTTTCACATTAAAAAAGAGGGCACTTATTATAGGCACTTAGCAATGTTCAGCCAATCACTTCACTGAAGTGACTAAACAGGCTGAACCCTGCAATTTTGTTTCCGATGTGCATCTCATAATAGTAACCATTTGCTGGACTTTGCCATATATGATTTTGTGACTTTCGTAATACTGAGGCAAACTGCTATCAAGACAGCCAGCAGCAATACTAAATCCACAGTGGATGCCAGCTCTATTTGCCATTACAAATGCACTGGAAAAAGAGATGATGGGTAGTGGAAAGGGCAACTGAGATGCTGCAGGATTAATTTCTTCTGCCATGTTCCTGTTCCCTAATGGATAAGAGATATGTTTTATGTGAGGGTGGGGTAGGGGGACTGATAAATCATTTATTTGAATGAAAACTGGTGTGCATTACAAAGTTTTAGCCTTCCCACTAATGATCGCAGTAATATCAATTTTACATAGCACTGAAGTACTGCCAGTAAGATTTCTAAGAGTAGTTACAAGCACGTTTTCCAGTAACATGCTATATAGATATTGGTTGGTAAAATGGAAATATATTGTAGGGCTTTAATGCAACGACTTCTCCTCTCCTAGGGGGAAAAAGAAACAAAAAACAAAGCAAAGAAACCTGCGTGATGCCCCTTCTCCATTCACAAAGAGGGCCTACCACCTCCTCAAACCTCTCTCTTTGATTATGGGTCACACTTAGGTCAGGATGACGCATTCACCACCCTTCTTGTCCATGACCATTTCACACCTCATGTCCTCTCCCTCACTCCAGAGACATCCACAGAAAGGGTAGGCCAGCCCCTTTTAACAACAAGCCCTCACTCAGACAGACTGTTCTGAACACTGTTCTAAACACTCACTGACACCATTTATTCATATCCAACTATCCATCCATGTCTTCTCGATCCTTGTTTTTTGAGATCGAGAAGACACGGGGAAAATTGGGGGAAGCTGCAGGTCAACATGTGGCCATGCAGCGAATAGTGTGAAATTGACCAATGCAAGCAGGGAAAACAGAAGAGGGATGATGGCATAGCTGCTTGTGGGGAGTCGGTCTTAATGCAGAAGGTAGTTCCATAGCACTATGACAAGAGGGGGAATGTGTCCTCATTGAAGCCCATCACACTTGGAGGACAGAAGGTACCTCCAGAAGAGATCTGAGTTGGCAAGTGGATGTATATATGGAGAGATGGGGGAATTGGTCGATAGATAGATAGATAGATAGATAGATAGATAGATAGATAGATAGATAGATGATAGATAGATAGATATAGATAGATATAGATAGATAGACAGACAGACAGATGATAGATAGATGGATATGAATAAATGGTGTCAGTGAGAGAGATGGGGGGGAGGGAGGGAGGGAGGGAAGGAGAGGGAGGGAGAGAGAGGGTAGGTGGGTAACTGGGTTGTGTGTATGTGTTTTCTTGTCTTAGACGTGCAGCCCACAGGGTTAAATAAAACAAGAAGTTAACTTTTATTTATGGTATGAACATAACACTGAGGAAATTAAGGTATAAGTAACAACATTTTGCTTCCATTGAACTTTTGAACTAAGGCCCTATTCCTGCAACTGGGGTCCTTTGCTCCCCCAGACGGAAGAAATAGTCAGACAACAAGGTTGGATGAAATAAGGCCACTTTATTAAAATATTAACTTAACGGCAAAGGGCAAACATGAAAACAGCGGCACGGCAAGGCCTGGTGTCGCTTTGACCTCCATCCTTAACCGTATAAATGGCAAGACACCATGGCCCCGGGTTGGAGCCAACTGTAAGTTGCTTGCAACCCCAGCCAAGCCAATGATTGGGATGCGCCTTCAGGAGCCCTCAAACACCACCGCATGGCCAGCGCTGAGTCTCTGTCGTGGCCATCCCCATAGGCAGTCTGCAAGCCTCATCCCCGGCCGCACAGCTGCAGGGTTGATCCCGCAGACCCCTCTACCCCCCCAGGGGTTATTAATTGGTGCTTACGTAGCTGTCAAGGCCACCAGATGCCTTTAATTAATGCTTGGCCCAAACAGGCTGCACTGACCTTTGAGAACTTACAGGTTGACATCACTTAAAAGAAGCCTCGACGTGTATAGGTCCTGATCCTTACAATGGCCCGGCACCAGCTCCCTGCCCGGGCCATCTCTGAGCAGACAGAGGCCCGGTCCCCCCGCTTTCTCCTCCCTTCCGAGAGCGTGTTGTTGAGGGGCGATGACACGCCCCACCAGTGTCTCCCTTCCCTGGTTCATCCAGCGGCTTGCAGTCCACCTGCACCATGGTCCGCCCCTCAGCTCCCTGAAGCTTTTCCCTTCACAGTCCAGTTAGGTGCCAAGGGATTTTTAGAAACAATCCCATCTTTGCACGCCATGTGCTCAGCTCACCAAGCAATCCTTTGTTCTCCAACAGACCACATGGCAGGACAGCATTTCAGGTGAACAGCACACAAGAGCAGCACAGAACACAGCAGGAGAAGACATTCTCTCTCATTGGGAATGACCAGATATAGTGCAATCCCAGTCCCAAATTAGCCCTGGCCAGGAGCCAATACTGAGTGGAATAGGGGGTGTCCAAATCTTAGTTGTCATGGGTATAACTGGGGATAGGCTGGGAGTTTGGAAACCACGCCTGCAGTCACATGGCTCCCAACTCCAGCCTGTCCATTAGCTACGTGCCTTCTGACATGCTGGCCTAGCTTCCAGCATGGAAGTGTGAAGGAATGTGTGGTTATATGGCATGGCCATTGAGGCCATTTGGCTTCAACAGGAAATACAACACATCAGGGTATCAGCAAGACATTCCAAGGGAAGGCAGGGGCTTTTAGAAATCAATATTTCTATACACCCCCCCAGGGGTTATTAATTGGTGCTTACGAGCCGCTGAACTTTATTTAAACCTAATTCTGCCCTAACAAAGTGATGAACTAGCCCCTAGGCACCATCCCAAATCAATTCCTCAATCCACTGACAGCAGTGCAAGGTAGGCGAAAAAGAACCCATCTCAATAGCCAATCAGAGAAGGGAACAAAAAATTCCTACCCGGTCCCCCATTAAACGGGGCAACCAACCTGTGTTTACACTACATACAGGGTGGGTGGATGGGCCGAGCACGAGGCGACCAACTGAGAGGGGAGAGCGGAGCCAGCCTTTAAGACTGCGTAGGCTCCACTCCCCCTCTTGAAATTTAGGCTGCACCGCAGCCCTTCCTTATTCCTCCTCACGAGGAGGCAAACGCGGCCCCCAGGAGGCATGCCGTGGGCTGTCTCCTGCAGGGCCGGATTAGTTACAAATTGTCTATTTTCAGCCAGCTTTAAGCAGCTCTTCTGCACAGTTGCACTCCTTTCCCCCTCTCAGCTCCCAAACTACCAACTATTAACAGCTGGTCTTAACTGCTGTTTTACTACGGTCTCCCTACCATTCTGTCAGCTCTCATTGGCTGCTCTTAGGGAGAGGCAGAACCTACCCTGTCCATCAAACCCTACTATCATGCATCAGTTTTCCACAAAGGGAATCTTACCCTGCACCTAGTTGCTTCATTTGTTTACACACACACACACACACATACACACACACACACACACAGAGTATTTCCCAAGTATGCCCCCCATCTGAGGATATCTAAATTTGCAGATCAGGGCCACATTTGCACTAAACAGATTTTCTTGCAAGTTTGCAGAAAGATCTGAAATCTTAAAAAAAACACTTGGAGGGTTTAAATCCCCCCCCAAGCAAAATAGCATTCTCTGCACAGGAGAAGAGAACACTCTTCTCTTCCTGCCTTCAGTGTAGTGGAGCCTGGGGGCCGTGGCAGGCCCAGTGGTGGCAAAGCAACCCAGGGGCTTTGGTGGGCCCAGTGACAGCAGTGATGACGAAGTGGCTCAGGGGCCATTGCAGGCCCTGCTGATGGTGAAGTATCCCGGGACCACCCCAGACCCAGCAGCAGCTACAGGAGAGCCTGGGAGCTGTGCTGGGCCCAGCAAGAAGATGGAGAGGCGAGATGGGATTCCCCTGTGAATCAAACAGGTTTAGCTCTTTTTTTATAGAGCAGGATCCATGCATTTTTTAAAGCTACAAGTTATCAATTAGTCCACAATTAACTCTCAAATAATTTTGTAAAAAAAGTTCACTTTTTTTTTTACAGTAAGAGTAGTTCAGTAATGGAATCCACTGCCTAGGAAGGTGGTGAGCTCCCCCTCACTGGCAGTCTTCGAGCAGTGGCTAAATGAACCCTTGTCAGGGATGCTTTAGGCTGATCCTGCACTGAGCAGGGGTTGGACTAGATGGCCTGTATGGCCCCTTCCAACTCTATGATTCTATGTCTCAAGAAGTAGTTAATGCTTCCTTAAGAGAGGGCATGGTCACTCCAGCCTTGAAACAGACCGTGGTGTGTCCACTTCTAAGGAAGCCTGCCCTTGATCCAGGAGATCTCAGTAATTATTAACCAGTCTCAAATGTTCAGTTCTTGAGCAAGGTAACCGAATGGGTGGTGGCTGGACAACTCCAAACCTTCCTGGATGTGGCAAATTGTTCAAAACCTTTCCAATCTGGTTTCAGCCCTGGTTATGGGACTGAAGCAGCCTTGGTCGTTTTGGTGGATGACTTCAACCAGGTGATAGAAAATCTGTGATGGTGTTCTACTGTGTTGATGGAGGCAACCAAGGTGCTGGTGGCCAGGAAGCAGTCCCTGGAACATCCTGGCTGTTACATAACGGACCCTTATGTACCATGTAGATTAATGAACTGCTGGTAGAATGCTTAAGAAGCTTGGACATATAGCACTTCACTATCCTTTCTTCACAATCCATCTACCAGGGTTATCTCTGATGGCCTGACTGTGGGAGCAGCCCACAGTGGCTACTGCCAAATGGTTTATTTGCCACCCACTTTCTTTGCTTAGTACAACTGATATATGGCAGCTATGGAGGAAATGCACAGTTGCACACCGCTCTGCAGCAGTCTGTCATGAAGTAGCACATGCAAGTATGAGCATGTGCTTAGCTAGGGTTCATTTCAGATGGCTCATCTACACTGTTTCAGCCTTAAGAAAATCCCCATTTCAGGTTTGCTTCTTTCTCTTGCAAATAAAAAACATGATTCTTTTGTACCAACTCATTTCAACAATATTTGTGCGTCAATAGGTAAGCATTACAACTATATTATACATGTAAATAATGTATACCACACTTATAAATAACATATCCATTGGGTTTGATCCAAATGAAAATTTCCACTCCTGCATTAATTACCAACGCCGCCTTTTGTTCACTGTATATTGCTTGTATCATATTTGTGAATTTCTCTCCAACATTTATTTTTTCCAGTACTTCAAACATAAAATCCCAGTTCAAATTATCAAATGCTTTTCTGCATCTACAAAAAAGAAACCAACCTTGGTGGGAAGATTGGGTACAATATAAAGATATGTTAAAAAAAGAGGGGAAAGTATTTGTTTTGAAAAGGGAAGAAGAAATGGTATTTAAATATGGGTGGTTTGAATATATGCAAATAAATGAGTTGTTTAAAAAAGATAAAAAAAATTGGCTTTAGAGAAAAAGATAATGAGATAGAGGTTGCATGGTTTGAAGGGGAAAAACAATGTATTTCTAAGATTTACAAAATATTTTTAAAGTGGTATACAGAAGAAGAGACTGTTAAAAGAAAATTTCCACTCCTGGATGAGGAAGGAGATTTTTGTCAGTATCTCCCTCCCACAGCACACTTCTGGGTCCCCCAGGAACAAAATATCAGGGGACATTTGGGGCTAAAAAGGGAAGGGGGAAGGGAGGAAGTTCCTCTCTGCTGATGGAACACCCTTCTGTCAGCAAAGATTTTATGTGGGATCCAAGCCAATGTCTATTAAAACCATTCAACACATGTAAACAACACAAAATCAACATCAAAAAAGAAAAAAGAGGCCTAAAATTGTTGACAAAAAATATAATACCTGAAAAATATAAAAGAAAATTTAATAGAAAACATTTGTTCAAGCCTAAACTTAATTTAACAACTTGGCCTTTTATTCTACCTATCTGGACTGCACCATTCAACAGCACCATTCAACATCATGCCCACTAAGGAAAATGGTACAGCTGAATTTTACTCAAAAACTCCTGTTTTAGTAAAAGATTCTGGTGACAGTTCAAAAATTCCTGGTTTTATAGAAAGTATCCCTTCAAATGGTCCAGAAGCAAAGGTGACTCCCTACCCCAGTGGTCAGTTACCAGCAGTGTTCCCTCTAAGCTGAGTTAGTGTGAGCTAGCTCATAGTTTTTAAGCCTCTGGCTCACACATTTTTGTTTTAGCTCAGGAAGGATGGCCCCAGAGCAAACTAATTTATGCAGTAGCCAAATCGCTCACTCACAACTTTAATGCCAGTAGCTCACAAAGTAGAATTTTTGCTCATAAGACTCCAGAGTTTAGAGGGAGCGTTGGTTCTTGGCCCTAGAATGTCCTTACCTGTTCAGTAGTGTCAAATTGCCCAAGAAGAAGTTGTTGTTGTTCAGTCGCACAGTCAAGTCCGACTGTTCGCGACCCCATGGACAAGATCACGCCAGGCCCTCCTGTCTTCCGCCGTCCTCCGAAACCCGCTCAATTTCATGTTCGTTGCATCCATGACACTGTCCAACCATCTCATCCTTTGCCATCCCCGTCTTCTTTGACCTTCAATCTTTCCCAGCATCAGGGTCTTCTCCAGTGAGTGCTCCCGTCTCATTTGGTGGCCAAAGTATTTGAGCTTCAGTTTCATTATCTGGCCTTCCAGGGAACAGTCAGGGTTGATTTCTTTTAGGATTGACTGACTTGATCTTCTTGCAGTCCAAGGGACTCTCAAGAGTCTTCTCCAGCACCATAGTTCAAAAGAATCTATTCTTCGGCGCTCGGCCTTCCTTATAGTCCAACTCTCGCAGCCATACATGACTACTGGGCATACCATTGCTTTGACCATGCGGACTTTTGTTGGCAGGGTGATGTCTCTACTTTTTATCATGCTGTTTAGGTTCGCCATCGCTTTCCTCCCAAGGAGCAGGCGTCTTTTAATTTCATGGCTGCAGTCACAGTCTGCGGTGATCTGGGATCCCAGGAACGTGAAGTCTGTCACTACTTCCACAGCTTCCCCTTCTATTTGCCAAGGAGTGATGGGGCCGGATGCCATGATCTTAGTTTTTTTGATGTTGAGCTTCAAGCCCACTTTTGCGCTCTCCTCTTTTACTCTGAGCAGGAGGCTCTTTAGGTCCTCTTCACTTTCTGCCATTAGAGTGGTATCGTCTGCATATCTGAGGTTGTTGATCTTTTCCCCAGCAATCTTAATTCCCGCTTGTGATTCATCCAGGCCAGCATTTCGCATGATGTACTCTGCATATATATTAAATAAGCAAGGTGACAATATACATCCTTGTTGTACTCCTTTTCCTATGCTGAACCAATCAGTTGTTCCGTATCCGGTTCTAACTGTCGCTTCTTGGCCCTTATACAGGTTTCTCAAGAGACATGTGAGGTGGTCTGGTACTCCCATCTCTTTAAGGACCTGCCATAGTTTCTTGTGATCCACACAGTCAAAGGCTTTAGCATAGTCAATGAAGCAGAAGTAGATGTTTTTCTGGTACTCTATTGCTTTCTCCATAATCCAGTGAATGTTGGCAATTTGATCTCTAGTTCCTCTACCTCCTCGAAACCCAGCTTGTACTTCTGGCAAGAAGAAGAGCTGCCTGTAAATACCATTAGTTATTTCTGTGCATCACTTTTCCCCCTCTATAGAGAAGTACACATCTGATCTGAGATTATAGAGAGTAGAGCTTCTTACGTTAGTAGAGGGTAACCAAGACAGCAATGACAGCAGCTAAATGTTAAGGCCAGAGTATTTGTGCTGGATTGGGGGGAGGGGGGGTCCATCATCCCTAATACTTTTCAGAATGACCTCCACCTAAACAAGAGAGCTAGAAATGTGTTGGTTGCTTTTACTAGACTTTCGCCACTATACGCAGTATCAATTGAAAGAGGTTGTTTTTCATGCTAGATACAAAGTAAAAGTCTTTGCTTTTGTGCCTTGTCTCAAAAAGCATGTGCAGTGTTGCAGTAGAGAGACTGTGAAAAGAGAGATATGGAAAGTTTCCAGTAAGTGCCAAGTGCCAAAAGAATCCCACAATGGTGGAAGTAATAAGTGTGGGATAAGTGAGGAGGAATAAATGAGACAAAAAGAAAAAAAAGAAAGAAACAAGGATAGAGGCATTACTGAAAGAATGGCCACATGTGCATTGATAAAATAATGGCCAAAAAAAGGCAATCCTGATGGGATTTCATGGTATTGTAGTTATTTCAGTTATTTATTTGATCATGAACAACATTTTTACTCCACCTTTCTGTCCCCATAAGGTCACCAATGTAGCTACCAAATTAAAACCTCATCTTAAAAGCCATTAAAACCAACATACAAATACATCACTAAACCAATTTGAACCCAGAACTCAACATAAGTACAAAAGATAAAACAACAGTTAAAACATTGGGGAGGAAAGAGGGATCACTGAGGGAATGCTAAGTGAATTTTTTAAAAAGTCTTTGTCCACTGATGGAAGATGGCAACAGAAGGAGAGAGGTGAATCTCCCTAGGGAGAGAGTTCCAGAATCCTAGTGTCACTACTGAGAAGGCTCTCTCCCAAGTTGCCACCCACCTAATGTCAGAAGGCAGGGGTACCCAAGGCAGGACCAAACCATATAGGGTTTTAAATGTCAGCACCAGCACCTTGAATTGTGCACAGAAACAAACTGGAAGCCAGTGAGAATGAACCAAGACTGGAGTGATATAGTCTCTAATACCAACTCCAGTTAACATCCTGGCTGCTGCATTCTGCTGTTTCATCTTATCAGGAGTAAGCTTCAGTTTATTAGCCTGCATCTATTATAAAACTGCCCCTGGGCACCCATTTAGGGTTTCTACAGCCTCCCTGGGATCAGCCAGAAGTGTGAGAGGGAGCTGAGTGTTATCTGCATATCGGTGACAACCCAGCCCCAGTCTCTAGATGCCTTCACCCAGCATTTTCACGCAGATGTTAAAAAGCATAAGGTGCAAGATGGAACCTTGCAGGATCCAACAGGCAGTCCCCCAGCACTACCTACTGAAATCTACCCTCCAGGTAGGACCGGAACAACTGCAGAATGGTTTCCCCCAATCACAGCCCAGATAGGCCTTCCATAAGGATAACATGATCAATGGTATCCAAAGTGACTGAGCGGTCCCAGAATGGTTTGACCAACATACAGGACCACACATGTGCATGAGTAAACCATTGCACAGAATTAATCTTGAGGAAATCATCCTTAATGACCATAAGCAGTTTGCTTTTTCTGCATGATTAATCTATATACTTTCACACATCAGTAACATGGTAAAGCAGAATTAAGGAACAGCAGAACATAGCACAGAGAGAAATTCTAGCACTGTAAAGGAATAGACTGGGGACAAGCCAGTCATTTCTATATCCATTTCAGGCATCTCTTCTGTCATAAGGCTGCCCTCCTAATGGGAAGTTCAGACTCTGAGAAGTTCCATTCAGAAATGCTGGTCTGCTATTAAGAGCAGAGGGAGGAAAAGAACCCTTTGGCTAAGTCTTGGGTTCCCCTTTTCCTACCTATTCTTAGTTTTCATCCTATTCAATTGATCCTTACTGTGAGGAAAAAGAAATTACTTTCTAATCCTGATTGTTTAGTGGGAATGCAAGAACTTCAGAGGGCACACAGCCTTCTGCTGACCTCATTCTCATCTGGATCAAGGCCAATGTCCACAGCTTTCATTGGTAACATTAGGAATTTTACATTTGTAAAGACAGTAAGATAAATACATAAAACTGAAGAAATGTTCAGTGGAACAGATTCCTGGAACCTTTTAAAATGAAATCCTAACCTAATAAAGTTTAAAAGGAATAAATGCAAGAGCCATTCCAAAATTCAGATGGCGGAAGCTGAAGGACAACCTTGGGAATTGACTGGGGTATGCATAAAAAGTAAGTTTATGTTTTAGAAGGGGTGGGAAGTATATTGATCATGAATTTGAAACCTTCAGAGGGTAATAGGATAACACTGAGGTCCACTTGGAAAAAATATGGGCGTTTCATATATAAAGAACGAAAACCATATGTTTTTTATATAGTACATGTGGTATGTGTATGGTCTGTAATTAAAGAGAACAATTCTGTCAATATATGATCTCACATAAATTTAATCTATAAACCATATGCTACTTATACATGAATGCTGTATATTTTTCTCAAACTTTGTGGGTAAATGGAAAAAGGGATATACAGTGGAATGTGCAGGTAGGAAAGGGAAATTTTAGGCCTGAGCAGAAGCATAAAATGGTTCAGATGATGTGCCTTGGGAAATTATGAAAATAAGTAAGATATTGGAGGCAGAAGAGAAGGTGGATAAATTTTGGGCTGGGACAAGGGGAGAATGAATCAGAACGCAACACCCATTTACAGTTTCTGGATTTGGGAGATTTGGAAGAGCAAGCACACAAATGCTCTGGACTGAAGAATCAGGAGAAGGTAGCCAGGGCTTTGTATTTTGTAATTTGGTTTCCTCATTAAAAAATGACACATCTTAGGCCCCTAGCCAGGAATTTCTAATTTGGGGGGCATTTAAAATCCTTGGGGGGCACTGGCTAATTTAATTAAAGTTAATTTTCTTAAGGTTGAAGTTCTTGGGCTGCCCAGATGGAGTCTTTACTCCTCCACCCTTCCTGTGGCATCTCCGAGCACCAATCCTCTGCATCCCCTCCTGTCTCCACTGGCCCTCACCTGCTCAGTGGGGTGGCCGTGCAGGCTTCCCCTGGCTGCCAAGTCAGGCCGTTGCTCCAAGAGCTCCTCGAGGTGCAGAACGAGGCCAAAGCCCCCTGGCCTGCCACCCATCATGCAGAGGTTGCAGTGCCCACAGATGTGCTGGGCTGAGAATGGCTCCCAGTTGAAGTTGCAGAGTGGGCGGAAGTGGAAGCAGTGTCCTGTGCACCAGTGGGATTGGGCCCAGTCTAGCTGCTGGAGAGACAGCTGAGCAGCCCACCGGCACCTCGCCCAACACACCTGGGTCCTCGGCCACAGCGCCAGCCTCTGGATCCCAGCTTTGGAAGAGAAGTGAAGGAAATCGCGCTGCCCTGCCCCTCCAGCATCATTCCCCATCCCTGATAGCATGCACCAGGAGCCAGGTGGCTGGTGCTTCCCTAAGTGTTCACTTGGCAGCTAAGCAGACCTCTGGCTTAGGGCAGGAAGCCCCAGTTTGCTAGGGAGGACCAAACTGCGAAGGGCCCCAGCGGGCGGCACATATGCCTCTCCCGCGGCCATTCAGCTGCAGAGAAAAGCAAGGAAAGGTGGCAGTTGGAAATTCAGGGGGCCTTTGAAGTAAGTCAGGGGCCCCAGTCTCCAAATGTCCCACCGTAGCTATGGGCCTGGCACATCTCCTTTTCTGTATAACCCAAGCACTACTATTTAATCACAAATCCTGGTTATTTATTTGTTAACATTTCTATCTTGCCTTATTCTGGTTATTTATTTGTTTACTTTTCTACCCTGCTTCATTTTCCTTGGACTCAGCATGGAACACCATTGAAATACCCTTGATTGGCATACAGTTCAGGGTAAAGAAAAGGGATGCAGGATTTACTTTTTGGAACTCAGTTCCACTAAAGATGGCAATCCCTGGCCTGTCTAAGAGCCCAGAATAGCCAGATCTCTCAGATCCCAGAAGCTGAACAGGGTCAGCCTTGGTTAGCATTTGGATGGGAGACCCACAAAAAAAATCCAGGGTCATAAAACAGAGTCAGGTTGCCTTGAAAACCCCAAGGGGTTGCTGTAAATCAGCTGTGACTTGACAGCCCCTCCCCCCACAGATGGCAATAGACAGGTCCTGATATGGCTTTTTAAATGGGCTGAATGTACTCATGCAGGATAGGTCTATCTAGTGCCCCTGCATCCTTAAATCAAAACACAACACACCAGCATCTACATCAGAATAAGTTAATGAATGGCTAATCTGTATGAATATTAACAGTCCCCTCCCTTTTGGGGTGGTCGTAGTCCTTCTCTATGTCTTACCAACCCACAGTATTCTGACCATTTTTAGCAATGGCATAAATAATCCTTAAGGACCTTGTTTAACTAATAATTCCACAAACCTGTTAAGCAGTGTAGAACTAGTGAAACATCTCCCTTCTAAGCAAAAACTGAGGACATATTGTTTATTACAAGTCTAGTGGGCAGCAGCTGTGGCAAGAAGTGGCTTAAATTGCTGCAGCCATCCTTTCTTGGCTGGACCACACAAGCCACTGTCTCCAAATCTGACCCCATGGAACCTCATGCTCCATTCCTAATGGAGCCAGCCCCATAGCTAGATGATTTTTGGTGGTGGGGGCTTTGGATGGAGAGGGGTACTGAATGGAGGAGGGGCAGGGGGAGAAAAAAGAATGAAGGCACCCAACAGCCAGGGGAGTGCATGCACATGGCAAAGGAAGGGGGTGTGGTGAGGAGGGGAGGGACAGGCTGGTGCTCATGTTGAGGCTCCTATCCCCCCCCCCCAAAACCCCAATCTGCCTGAAAGAGTGGGAAAGGTGTGCCACTTTTTCTCCCCTGTTGGGAGCACGTTTCTCATAGAAACCATTCTGGCAGGACCAACATGCTGTGTTTTGATAGTCACTTCCCAGGAATTCCTGTTACAACAACACTGATACTTGCAGCATTGCAGAATACCCCCAAGGCATCGCAACAGGCGATCACTCATTTGCAGCAAGGCCACCTCACAGTGCTCCTTGTATCTTTCCAGGCTCAATCATTCGAAAGGGCCTGACAGTGGCTCGAAGCCTCCCAACAACCCAGATTTTGTGGAGGAGGAGCTGCAAGCTCCATTGCCTCACAACAAGTCATCTGGCAACCTCAGATGTAGTCGTCCTCTGCATTTAGTTACCCACTCATGCCTCATAATGGAGGCTTGGCTGTCAAAGTTGATTAGCAGTGTTCCTCGTTTCTTTTCTCAGGAAAGCAAGGGCAGCTGCATGTACACCGTGACTGGTGCTGTTGTCACTCATCCTGTGGGAAGCGGGGCTGAGCGGATGATCGATTGTGGACAAGGGCAGCTCCTGACAGCAACCGAGAGTGCTGTTTTTTTTTTTTTTTAAAGTCAGCCTTTATTGGCATAAAACCGAGAGTGGTGTGCCTGGAATCAGCCCTAGGGTTCTCTCAGCCTCCTGGGGGAGGGGGACTGGGAAAGGAGGGAAGGGGTGTCACCTCCAGGTCTCCAGGAGCTATGGGCCCGAATGGAGCAAAGGGCAGAATTTCCCCCCAGCATCAATACAGGTGGGGAACAGATTAAGCTATGATAACTAAATGGAACTATCGAGTTCAGAGGTGGTATACTTCTGGATACCACATAATGTGGAACAAAAGGTAAGAGCTGTTGCATTCATGCCCTGATTTTGGAATCTACCTAGTTATTGATAGAATGCTGGACAAGGTGGGCCTTTGGTCTTGCACAACAGGGCACTTCTGATGCTTTTATGAGACATCCAAAATGGGTAGATAAAAGAGTCTGGACTATAATGCACTTGCTATAAGGAAAAAACACAATTTCTATTATTTTCAAGAATTCTAATTTGCCCATAGAAATACTGTACAAACAGGTGTAAAATATTCACTGTTTCACTTTTATTGTAAATAATTAACAGTCACATTATTGTGAAGCTGCATAGCAGATCCGTAAAACTCTGCATCATTATGTGAAGCATTATGTTTTTTAGGGGAGAAGTACTTAATTCACAGATTCGATGATCTTATTTTTCTAGGATAGCTTGTTCACCTTTGGCTAAACAGTTCTGTCAAATGATGTAATGAAAATAGTGTTAACAGATTTTTAACCTACTTAGAAACAAGTGTGTTCATTTAAAATTGTATCTCTGTAATATATTTTATGAGCCTGAACTTATTGGCACATATCTAGTTCAGATGGCATTTTGCCATATCAAATCAAATTGTGCTTTCAGGAAGAACTCAGCATGTACATGGCAAAGTGTATCATGATAAAGAACGAGCCAAAATAAAATTATTGCTGTTTGTTCAAAGAATTATTGATATTATAGTTAAAAGGTCAACCTCTGGTCTCCAGCAATCAAATTCACTTTATATGTGTACATATAGAGTGTATGCACATCTGAATGCAGTCAATCCTTTCTTTCCTCATTGGTTTGCTCAGCTTGAAAATGACTCAGTATAGCAGAGATTTTCTCTCTCATCATCCCTAATGCAGCAATTAAGTGGCTACTGGCCAATTTAAGAAGGCAAAACTCTCATCCACCCACAAAGAAATTAATGAAGTATTGATGTTGAATGAGTGGATATGTTAAAAAATGAACTTTAAACAAAAGAAAGGAAGATCCTATTTATGATGACAGAAGAGGATGATGACAACCGTTTGTTAGAGATAACTGCTAATTTTAGGAAGGTTTGGACCTCTTTGGTGAAGTACTAACTTCCATGCAAATAAACCAATAAGTGCAGTGGTCAAGCTAATCAACTAGTGAAAAGTCACCATTGATGTAAAATGGAATCCAGTATAGACTTATTCTGTTCAATGTAATAATATCATTAACAGATCTAACAAAAATAATTTGGTGCAGACATGATCTTAAATATCTGCTCATTGGCTGGTCGCTTGACTGTACTAATAAACTTGACTTGAAATATCTGCTTAATGTCTTTTTGGTAGTTAGTATATAAGCATTCTAGTACCCATCCCTAAGTACAGGTGAATTGATGATCAGCAAGGTTATTGTCCTGGCTATGAATTACATTCCCAACATTAAAGATGTAAGTTGGAATATAAAAGATAACATAAAATATTAATAACAATAACATAAAACATTAATATATCATCTATCTGTCTGTCTGTCTATAAAAGAAAGTCTCCCCACTGTAAAATCAACACCCAGGTCAAACCGCTGGATCAAGAAACACCAAATTCAAGGAGAGCGCTCCTACAATGGCATAGATGCTCACTAAAAAGGTTTTTTTTTTTAGAAATATGACCCCTAAGTGGGTCAAAAGGGGTAAAATGTGTTCACCCCATTGATTCCTATGTGACTGCCAGACTGCTGCCTCCTTGCACCCCTTCCCCATTCTCTGATTGGTCAGCTGCAGAGGTAAGTGTTCTGAGGTTAAAAAAAAAAGTTACAGGGGACTACAGAGAGCTAATGACAGTTGAGGAAATCAGGAGTGGCCAACTGCCTGTGAGGTGAAGCAAAGCAGGTGGCCCAGCCTCCCTATGGCTTCAAACATGCTTCCCCCTCCTACACCTGACAGGCAGTTGTCTGTCAGGTGCAGCAGCAGTTGCAGGGTGCTTGAAGCCATGAGGGAGCCCACCCCATCAGTAACGCCGTAGTGATCCTGACAGCCCCGCCTCCACAGTAGCTTCAAATACTCCTTCCCCCCCTCCTACACTGGACAGGCAGCTGCCTGTCAGGTTTAGGAGAGGAGGTGGGATGCTTACAGCTGCCAGGGAGGTTTGCTTAGCAGGATTGCCTTAGCTCTGCTGCTGGCCCAGCCTCCCTGATGCCTTTAAACATGATCCCCCCAACACCAGGCAGGTGGGTGTCTGTCAGGTGTAGGAGCAGGATCAAGGTACTTTAATCCATCAGGGATGCTGCCCCAGCAGGATCACCTTAGTGATGCTGCTGGTCCAGCCTCTCTTGGCTTCTAATACTCCTCCCCCTCCTACACTGGACGGGCAGCTGCCTGTCAGGTGTAGGAGAGGAGGAGGGATGCTTACAGCCACCGGGGTGGTTTGCTCAGCAAGATTGCCTTAGCCCTGCTGCTGGCCCAGCCTCTCTGATGCCTTTAAACATAATCCCCCCAACACCAGACAGGCGGATGTCTGTCAGGTGTAGGAGCAGGACCAGGGTACTTTAATCCATCAGGGACGCCACCCCAGCAGGATCACCTTAGCGATGCTGCTGGCTCAGCCTCTCTGATGGCTTCCAAAACACTCCTCCCACCTCTTACACTTAACAGGAGGTTACCTGTCAGGTGCAGCAGTGATTGCAGGGTGCTTTGCTTTGAGGGAGTCTGCCCCAGCAGTCTACAGAGAGGGCCTTCAGTAGAGAGAAAAAAAGTACGTATGTCTCACTTCATTTTTTACACTACAATCTTCTCCATTAGAATTCCTACAACAAATGTTACATCTCAAACTTTACATCATCAGTATTACAACTGGATTTACAGAAGTTAAATACTGTAGCGAAGCACAGGTATCAGGCCAGTATAACATATAATAATACATTATTAATTTGATTGTTTATAATATAACATATCATTAATTTTATTAACTTGGAAAGGGAGTTGTGATTGAACTTTGAGTAGAAAAAAGTATTATTTACCATGAAAATATAGGTGACCAATATATGAATCATAACTTCTCAGTGAAAGCTGAATACATTGAATTAATATAGTAACATCATACAAGTAGTAGACTATTATGTATTCAGATATCATTTATAATATTTTCAGTGCAGGGTTGTTCAGTTACAAATATTAATATTTAAAGATTAATACAAGCCAGGTATTATAAGCTAAGTTTCTTTACAATTTTAATAATTACTAGAATGGTTGGTACTGACTGACCAAACAGATAACTTGTGTTCTGAGTTATTGTACTTAGCATAGCATGGAACCATGACCATTGAGGTGGCTTCATATAAAGTTCATGATCAACTACAGATGTTGCTTTTCATAATAATCGGGCTTCTTTCTTTGAGTTATTTTCCAATTTCAACATTTGTAAGAGCCGCCCAAATTATTTATGAGCAACTAAAGCAGCTAAATTTTAGTTGGCCCAGTTTATATAATTCCTGAAATCAAACTGATACAGGAAATTTCATTAAACATGAAAAACTCAGTGTCACCTTACACATGGCCTCAGACTAGGGGCCCTAGAAGGTCTTGCAGTGCAACCCTCCCAGGTTCCTCCCTGGCTACTCAATTACAATGCAGCTTCACAGTTATTCACATGAACTCTTCTAAGCCTTTCCCTTAGCAACTGCTTCTGAACCCTAGGCTCTCCCACCAGCTCTTCCCCAAGTCCACTTCCTCCGTGCCATCCTTCACTTCCAAAATATCCTCTGTTCCAGGGAATCCCATTTTCAGGAGTCCCTTAGTCTGGCATCCCCCCACTCCAGTCCTTGCACACCTTGCCTTGCTACACTGGGACCTTCTTCCTCCCTGGCACAGTTTCTTGGCCGACAGTCCACTCAGGCCTGCTTTTCTACCTCAGGTGTCTCTCAACCTTCAGTCCCTGATACACCTCCTGGGATTCCTACCCAGTCCTCCACACTAGCCTCCACTGCATCATCCACAGCTGAGCTGTTTGTGGCCTCCCCTGCAGTGTCATTCCTCCAGCAATTCATTTATCTACATGGTACACGAGGGTCAGTTATGTAAGGACCAAGATGTTCCAAGGACTGTTCCCTGCTCACCAATCAACATGCCCAGCAAGTGTGTGTTTCCCCAATACAAAACAGATTCTGTGTCTGCACCATCCAATACTAACAACTGATGGTGAAGCAGCTAGTATTCCTGAAGGTCAACCTTCCACTGCTGGGACTTTTGAGGTTGCTGATGTCAAGTTAGCATTCCTTTAGGAATGTTGTCACAGGTTCCTCTGAGGATCTATGTGAGTTTGATAATACAGCCAGGTTGGCTTGCTCATCTAGGCTGGAATCTTGAATGGCAGTAGCTTTACCATAATCAGTCTAGCATTTGAGGTGAAGGTACAGTGATTATCCCATGGGAAGAAATGCCTGGGGATCAACCACATTCTAAATTCCATTTTCTTTGCAGTTGTGGGGCATCTTATGAGCAGCTCCCATATGGCTGAACAATGTTACAGTGATCTAGTCATGTGGGCATAGGTAAAGGTAAAGGTTCCCTTTCATGGGAATATCGAATCCGACTCTAGGGTTGCGGTGCTCGTTTCCGTTTCAAAGCCAAAGAGCCAGCGCTGTCCGAAGACGTTTCCGTGGTCATGTGGCCGGCATGACTAAACACCAAGGCGCACAGAACACTGTTACCTTCCCACCGAAGTGGCACCTATTTATCTACTTGCAATTTCTTGCTTTCGAACTGCTAGGTTGGCAGGAGCTGGAACTAGAGACGGGAGCTCCGTCTTGCGGCACCCGGGTCTCGAACTGCTGAACTACTGACCTTCCGCAGCCTGCAGTTCAGCGTCTTAACCACTTGAGCCACTGCAGCTCCCATATGGCTGAACAGTGTTACAGTGATCTAGTCATGTGGGCATAGGAACACCTGATTGTAGAATCTGCATCCTTCTAGGAGTGGCGTGCTGATTTCATGGGAATATCCTGATGATTGGCCCCTGCTCATGTTATTAGGTCACTTAAATATTATTCCAGCTGCACAGGACATGCTCATGAAAAAAGTGGCTCCCATATAAATATTTTAAACCCTCCCAGTACAAGTAAGGAAGTATCAATGGCAAATTGCTCTATGTTACACTGTTGGGATATCTTGTTCCTTTAGACTGCACTGAACATCACTTTTGGATCATACTGTGAACCATATATCCGCATCTATGGCTAGGATCCTAAGCAGTGTGAGCATAGTGATCCTAGAGGAAGTCAGCTTTCCTGCCTCCTCCCTCTCACTGCAGCCTTCCTGGTCCCTAAAATTGTGCTGTTGTGGGTCACTGGACTTTAAGGAACAGTGTGGAGGCAAATTGGAAGTCTGCAGCAGGAAGGGGAAATTGGCAGAAATCTTCCTCCCCTCCTCTGTAGTTGGAAGTTCCAGGGCTATTTTTGGGCAGGAACGCACAGGAACGGAGTTCTGGCTGGCTCCTGAGTTGGCCACACCCAGCAGGAACTCATTAGCATAATAGGCCACACCTAACAGCAGACACTCATTAGGATTGGCTACATTAGGGGTGTGTGGCCTAACATGCAAAGAAGTTCCTGCTACAAAAAAAGCCCAGGATTTTGACAACAAAGTAAACAGAATAAGAAGCAAAAGATGGTTGTGGCTGGATGACCACACTTCTGGTAACATGAGTGTGTGGCCTAATGCGCTAATGAGTGGTGCTATCAGGGGTGTGGCCTAATATGCTAATGAGTTCCTGCTGTTGGGTGTGGCCTGTTATGCTAATGCGTTCCTGCTGGCCCTTTTCTACAAAAAAAGCCCTGGGAAGTTCTATTCAATCAGAGGAGATGGTACTGGCACCTTAGGATCCAATTCAAACAGCTGAACAATATGTGATGCAGGACTGTACACTATTTGTTGAACATGAATAGCTATCAGTATGTCTGAATCAGGGATACTCATGGAACTGTAATGGACCATTGAGTTGTAATAATAAATTTTAGATCAAGTGATTAGGAAATTATATTAATATATAAGTGGTGGTATTGTGAAAAATGATAATTAATGTATTTGAAATTTAGAAATTTAAAAGAGACACTGATGTATATTAAACCTCTCTCGATTCTGTTTTTCAGCTTGAGAAGAAAGTTGGTCATTGTGGTTCTGTCATCTACTCTTTTCCAACCAGTTCAGATTAATTAGACTGCAATATATTTCCTTTCATGCTAAAAATATTTTGAATACATGCTGTGAAATTCATTTCAGGAGGATGTCCATTTCATTTCCCCAAGAACTGACTTGTCATATACAGAAAATTAAAGTTCTGAAAAATATTTAACACTAAATTCCTTTCTCAAAATCCCCATTCAGCTCATGATAGCAAGTCAGATTTAAGAAGTAAACCAGGTGTGGTAATGGGAAGAAATCTTCTTAGGCACATTAAAAAGTGCTGCTAAACAAGATTTTCACATTCTATTTCTGAATGTTGCCAGAATGTAATGGTTACTAATGTTTCCTTTATATAAAGATAATGGTACATAGATAATGGTATAATCCTAGAAAGAACATGGAATTCAGAAAATGGTAACCTGCCAAAATGTAATGGCTGATAACTGTTTCTTTTGTATAGACAACAATTTTTGAAGCCTAGTTGCACGAAACTACCAGTGTTCCTTGTTATACCTTAATCTATTGGTACAAATTGAGAATTTCTGGGGATTTTTTTTAGCATATTTATCTTTTGCACTGAGAGCTTCAAAATTACTTGGGCTTTCAACCAAGATCAGTTGTCACATGTAGCTTCTTTTAAAGGTCAGCACCAACTATTATGAAATACAATACAGTGAAGAAACATGCACATGGAGAGACATGATTCTGAATAAGGAGCCATGAGTTTAAATTGGTGTTGCATGGGTCATTACTTTTACAGTTCAATGCCAGGAGAAAAGATAGTTACTTTTACAGTTCAATGCAAAGCAGCATTTTAAAAAACAATACGATGAGTAACAATTAATTATTGTCTGTTTAATTAAATTAATTAAAGTATTAACAGTTAATACATTCGTCTTTCTATAAAGGCATTCTGGAACCAGATTTGGGAATAACCAGATTTGGGAACCAGATTTTGAGCCAGTGTGGTGTAGTGGTTAAGAGCAGTGGGTTCTATTCTGGAGAACCAGGATGAAGCCTGCTGGGCGACCTTGGGCCAGTCACAGTTGTCTCAGAACTCTCAGCCCTACCTACCACACAAGGTGCCTGTTGTGGGGAGAGGAAGGGAATGTGATCATAAGCTACTTTGAGACTCCTTAAAGTAGAGAAAAGTGAGGTATAAAAACCTACTCCTATTAAGGTATTTTGAAAACAGATTTGGAAATAACTAAAGAAACAAGAGGGGATCTACAAAAAACCTGTGGGAGTGGCTGTCCCATTCGCTCCACCTTTGCTTCCTCTCCCTCCCCCTACTTCTCCACACCCTTTCTCCCTCCTGCCACCCCTTTTCTTATTTTCTCTCTCTGCCCCCATTTCTATCTGCCCCCCACCCCATCACTCTCTTTCTGACTCCATCAGTCTCCCAGCCTCCTGCTTGCTTCCTCCCCCCCTGCACAGCAGCAGTGGTGGAGGCAATCCTCCCAGCTGCCTACCTGCTTCCTCTTCTCCCACATAGGAGGAGAGGAGGAGGAGATTGGATTTATACCTCACCCTTTGCTACCTGAAGGAGTCTCAGAGCAGTTTACTATCCCTTTCTCTTCCCCTCCCCACAACAGACACCCTGTGAGGTAGGTGGGGCTGAGAGAGCACTTTCGAGGACTGCTCATGAGAGAACAGCTCTGAAAGAACTTGTGACTGACCCAAGGACACACCAGCAGCTGCATGTGGAGGAGTGGGGAATCAAACCTGGTTCTCCCAGATTGGAGTCTGCATTCTTAACCACCACACCAAACTGGCAACAGTGGGTGGTGACGCTCCAGTAATCATAATAGATTTCCCTTATGCTCGTTTTTGACCATAATAAACATTGACTGACTGGATCTCCCAACTACAGAGATCAGTTCCCCTTGGGGTTCCAGCTCCAGATTGGGAAACTCCTGGAGATTTGGAGGTGGAGGCTTGGGAGAGTGAGGTTTAGGGAGTGACGCTAGCTCAGCAGAGTATAATGCCATAGACTTGATCCTCCAAAGCAGCCATTTACTCCAGGAAAACTGATCTCTGTCATCTGGAGATCAGTTATAATTCTGGGTGATCTCCAGCCCTCATCTGGAGGTTGGCAACACTAGTTCCCCTGTAAGATGGAGGGTGGAGTCTATGGCATTACCTCACCTTCTCAAACCCACCCTTCCCAAGCTCTACCTCTCAAATCTCCAGGAATTTCCCAACCTGTAGTTGGCAACTCTGTCTCCTTCCCTCCCAATAGCCAGCCTACTTTTATTTGTCCCTCTGTCTTAAGATGTTCCTCCCCCTCCTGCAGCCTCTACCTAGGAAAACTGTGGCCCAGTTGTGTGGTGCCAGCCACTGTATGAGGCCCACTTGCATGGTAAGGACTCCTCAAGGACTTTGGGGGTGGGTACCTCACTTTCCTCTATATCCTTCTCCCCATACGATTTGCTTTTCCCCACCCCATGGCAATCCCCATATCCTCTCCCCTTTACCTGCCTATTCTCCTTCTCAGCCATTCTCTAACCTACCTTTTATTTGCCTTCCCTCTTCAGCTATATTTACTATTTATTTACTTCATTTATACTCCACTTTCCCCCACAATGGGGACCAAAACAGTTTACAGTATTCTCTCCACCTTTTAATTTGTCCAAAATCATTCAGTGAGCTTCTGTAGCAAGATGGGGTTTCAAACCTAGGTCTTCCAAACCCTACTCTGAAGCTCTAATCACTATACCACATTGGCTTTTATAGTCGGTTGCTGTTTAACATCAGCAAGCAGCCAAGCCTAGTTGAGTCATGCAAGTTAGGTGGTATCAAGTCACCAAAAGGTTGTCACTAGAGCTAGGATTGTCAACCTACTGGTGGGATCTGGAGATATCCCAGAATTGCAACTCAACTCCAGACAAAACAGATCTGTCCCCCTGGAGAAAATGGCTGCTTTGGAGGGTAGACTCTACGGCAGGGGTGTCAAACATGCGGCCCAGGGGCTGGATCAGGCCCCCGGAGGGCTTCTAACAGGCCCACAGCGGAACTGGCTGCCTTCTGCTTCTTCCAGTTCTGCTGCTGCTGCGTCATTGTAAGTTTGCAGCTTACAAATACGCGCCTGAACAGCATACTCAAGATTGCAACAGCACAGACATTTTGATGTACTAATTCAGAGCAAGAGTTGTCAGTTATCAGACACTGTTAAATAAACAAAATATTGCAAGAGTGCTACTGTTTTAAGCATGTTTTTATTTTAAGTAAAAAAAAAACAACTTTGTGTTTGTGTCCTTTAGAAAGTTTATATCTCCACTACCTGGCATTACATTTTATGACACACATGGCCTGGCCCAACAAGGTCTCATTTATGTCAGATCCGGCCCTCATAACAAATGAGTTCAACACCCCTGCTCTACGGCATTATATCTGGCTGAGGCCTCTCCCTTCTCCAACCCCACTCTCCTCAGACTTCACCACAAAACTCCAGGGATTTCCTAACCTGAAGCTGACAACCCTAGTCAGACCTGGCCCCAAGAAGTCCTCCCTCAAAGGTAAAAATAGGCCTGGAAAGGACCCTGCCTTTTACTGACAGAACAAAGCTTGTAATCCGTGGTTGCTTAGCAACTACCACGGCAGGTTTCTGTTTCTTAAAGCCACAAGCACTCCATTTATCATTTTGGGGTTTTCTAACCCCCCAATTTATTTTTTAAAAGATTTCACATTTTTCTGCAAACCTGGGCCCTTTTTCAGGTTTGTAGAATCACCTGTCTTGCCTGTTCACAGCTCCAGTCACTGTATTTAAGTATCCATACGTTTGGCTGACTTTGTTATTAGAATATAAGATTATGGTTTACAAAGTTCCAGATGATTAAAAGAGATAATTTGGCATGCTTAACTAAATTGACACATCAAACAAGATCAAGAGAACAGTCGTATTCAACAGGTTAATTTTATTTATAGCATATATATATGGTATACAACTTTATACTTTCTCTTCCACAAACAATGAGAATGATGGTACTGCTTGGCTATAATTAAAATGTTTCACTAGATACTGAACTGCCTTGGTGGAATGTGTGCTTTAGAAAGGGAATTCTGTAAGTCAAGTTCTCCACTAAAAATAACTCATGTCTAGTACCTGACAACTTTCCTTCAGTGAGTTGTATCTGGAGAAACAACTTTCATTGGTTACATCTAATGGGTGATGGAGATTAAGTGCTATTCTGAAGGACTAGATTCAGTTTCTGCACCTTCCCCCCTCACCAAATAGATGGTAGGTATGTTTGCTGCTTCTTAAAAGATGGCTGCTGTATTGCCTACAGCTCCACTGCACTGTTGAATTAGGGTCTGTTTTGGGGCGGTACTGTCATTTTATTTTGAGATTTTGCCTGTGGTCTTAAATTTAATTCAAGATGCTGATTCTTACCTAAAAGCCCTTCATGGCTGGGACATACATGCTTGCAGAACTGCCTCTTTCAGCATAGCAGGAATCCATGCAGCCTCTCAGCTCGTCTGCTCAGTCCTCCTCCCAGCTTGATAGAATGGCCACTGCCTAGTCTTAGGCCTTTTGGTGGTGACCTGTTGTCCAGAGGCTAGGTGCCCTGGCCTTGGCCTCCCCCATGCCACCACTCCTCACCAGCCCAAGGGACTTGTGGGGTGTTGCCACACCTCTTTGAGAAGCTAGGTGCCCAAATCAGCACTCCTCACTGCTGGTGTCAGCCATGCTGACTTCAGGGACCACCTCTCCCCACATGTGCTCCAGAGAGCACTGCGGTCAGGGTCGCAACATCGCCTGACCCTCCCTGGTCCGAAAGAAGCCAGGCTGAATGTCACCAGAACCAGGGCTTTCTCAGTGGCGGCCCCAACCTGGTGGAGTGAGCTCCCGGAGAACATCAGGGCCCGGCGGGACCTTCTACAGTTCTGCAGGGCCTGTAAAACAGAGCTCTTCCACCAGGCTTTCGATTAGGGGCTGCCACTGATGAGTGTGCCCTGGAACATCATCTGGTCTGAAATTTTAGAACACCCTCGGTCCTGAGATTCCGCTGGACGCTACCCCTCTCGTTGGATGGGATTTGGATTACCGCCATTTCGGTTGGGTTAATTGCAACTGGTGTTGTTTTAACTGGTATGGTATTTATTAATCGTTTTAATTTGGTTGTTTATGCCATTGTTAGCCACCTTGAGCCAAATGTCTGGAAAGGCGGGATATAAATATAAAAAATAAATAAATAGAGAATGTGGATACATCCAGCAGAACTGGCTGCACCAATCAGGTGGCTGGCAGGGCTGCACCCCACCCAACCACCAGCATGTCGCTCACCTCACCCTCACAGAGGCAGAGGGCTTTCAGGTCCCACAGGGGCATGAACTGGCCCCAATTCCAAGCCTAGGGGGAAAGGAAGGCTTGTGAATCCAGGAGGCCTTGTGAGAAGAAAACTGGGGGGCAGAGCCCAGGAGAGCTGGCTGGGCTATATAAGGCCCTGCAACCCCAGCCCAAGAAGGATTTGGTTGGGACTGCTCCTCTCTCTCCCAGGGAGCCCCAGAGAGGGCCAGGGGCAGCCCAACAGAAGGCGAATTGAATCCCTTGCCTTCCATATCTGAGGCCTAGCAAAGCAGTGGCAGGTCTTGTGTCTTTGGCCACTTCCAGCTTGGTGTAGTGGTTAAGTGTGCGGACTCTAATCTGGGAGAACTGGGTTTGATTCCCCATTCCTCCACTTGCACCTGGCTGGATGACCTTGGGAAAGCCATAGTTCTGGCACAGCTGTTCTTGAAAAAGAGCAGTTTCTCTCAGAGCTCTCTAAGCCCCGCCTATGCAACAGGCGATGGACGAACAGTGAACGGTGATACGGCAAAGTCGGGCGACGAAGGACTCAGGCGGAGAGGAGGCGTGATGACGCAGCAATGCAGCACGGTCGGAGCCAATAAGGACAGAGACCAGTGCTGTGACCATTGCAGAGCCGTGCACCACGAAGGTCTGCCCTGAAGGAGTTGCTATCGGAAGATCCTGCCGAGACACCATCGACTTGAGGAAGAACTCTCCATGAACACACCCTGCTCGGGTACCTGGTAGGCATTCATTTCTCCCCTGTACTGTGTGGCCCTAGTTAGAACAGTAAATACTTCTCTGTAAACCACTCCGAGCCTTCGGGAAGGAGCAGTATATAAGCTGAAATAAATAAATAAATACCTCACAGGGTGTCTGTTGTGGGGGGGGGAGGGAAAGGAGTTTGTAAGCCACTCTGAGACACCTTTGGGTAGTGAAGGGTGGGGTATAAATCCAATCTCTCCTCCTTCTTCTCCTTCTTCTCCTCCTTCTTCTTCTTCTTCAGAAACCCTACAGCCAGCTTTGCAGTGACCTCGGGACCTCCTTTGGAGGCATGGCACAGGACCCCTCCCCATACCTGCACATTGTGGAATGGCCTTCTTGATGGTATGCAATTGGATGATGTAGTGTGAGAGGCTATTTGTGCATGAGAATATTGTCTTATGATAATCGCTAATAATGTTGCTCTATTTAAAACTGTTGAAAGATATCTGGTTTTGAAATGCTGCTGTAAGCTTTCTTGAGTCCTTTGCTGGAGAAAGGTGAATTACAAGTGTTTTAAATGTAAAGCATTGATGCCAGGGAAGAGAGTAATGACAACAATCTTAGAGCAGAATTTGGATTCATCTGCCATTTATATGCCCAGAGCACAAAAAAAATTACCCTAGTCTCCATTGCAATGTGGCATACTCCACACAAGCATGTGGCTGCTGGGACATGAACTCACAAGTGCCAGGAAGTTTAAAGAGGGAAGACTGTGTTTTGAGAATCAGACTTGCTGACTATTTCAGTTGCTGAGCTTCAACTGAAATCCTGAGCCTGATGAGCACTTACCCTCATACATAAATTAGCACCAGATGACAGATCTACATGGAGTATATTCGAGTCCAATTCAAATCAAAATGTGAAACAGCTTTAGGCTGCAATTCAGAAATTGTTAAGCGCAAGTTAGTAGGGAGATGAAGACTGAAAGATATTGAGACAGACAGTAAGGGGACTGGAGTATTTTTCTTTTTAAAAAATTCTTCTGCCTTTGTTATTGGATCACAGTTGATGCCTGGTGCTTCTTTGATAGTCAAAGTAAGTTAATCGCATCCTCCAGATCTGCTTTTCTACCTTGCAATTGGATTATCTGGGGACACCATTCCCTTTAGATTTATCACTGATAAAAACAAATAATCTAGGAAGTGCAGACCTAAGGCATATAGCCAGGAGAAATGCAAAATTGAAAAGGCCTCCTTTCAACTGACAACAGCCTGGTCACTGCTCTGTATTGCAACATTAGGTAGTAAAAGGAGCAGAAGAGTTTGCAAACGTTTGTATGACCCATTTATAAAATCAGCACACTGGAAGGTTACAAATGAATAAAGCCATGTTTTAAATATGTGCAAGGTCTTTTGTTGGCATTAAAATCCTACCTGTATGTTTTTTAACTAGGCATGATAAGTATGGGAGACTTCATGAAAAGAGGAACAACTGAATTCACCTTTGGTGTTCATATGCCAGGTCATATACCTTGTATGCATGAGCATTTTCACATAATTTGAAAACTTCTCTTTCTGGGTGGACAAGAGCTATACTTTCTCATAATGCTTCCCTCCTCCCACATATGCTGCTGCCACATCCTCATCTGTTGTTTGTCACATTCTTTTAGTACACAAAACATTAAGATTTTACAGTTAGTATCTTATAGATATGAGATGCCTCCCTCTGCCTCTTATATCTCCAAGACTCAGATAGTGGCAAAGGCCTATAAACTGTCCAGATCTGAAACAATTTGAACATGTACCTTCACACACTGCCTCATGGGAATTGTAGTTTTTTACCCATCCCTGTAGGTCATTTAATTGATACATCCCACGCAGCACAAAGAGAGAGTGCCCTGTAAATTTCCTGTACTTGAAAAGTAGGTCATTATAATGAGTGATGCCACATTCCTTCAATGATCAAGAAGATTCTGTCTGGTAACTGTATGGGAGCAAAAGCTACTGAAAGCTGCAACATGTCAGTTACAAATGGAGCTTATTTATCAAAGCAGAACATGCTCATGACCCTCTAGCACAGAAACATAGAAGGGCTTGTAAAAGTGTCTATTGCACAGCTGTAAAAATGGTTTGACATGGTGGCATATTTGAACTTTGAGCAAACCATCCAAGTAATCCAGTGAGGGGCTTAATGTGCATGTAAACACGCAGTTTCATCATAATAAGTCTGAATGTCAATCACATTTTTATGATGGTAACAACAATACCACAGCAATCCTAGATCCCATAAGTCCAAATCAGAGCCCAAATGGAACAGTGCACCCAAAGGATAGAAAACCAAGCCACAAGGACTATGTGAGTAGTTTTCTGCAGCTTCAAGGGCTAGTGTGGAGAACATGTTAGTATGCACATCACACAGAGAAAGTTAAATGGATATAGGTTGAAATATGGACAGAGCATCTAGGAGGATAAAATAACCAAATGGCTCATGAAATAACCAGGATGTCAAGACTTCTGAGAAGAATGAAGCGAACAGTGAGATATTTTCATTAAAGATGGTCACAGATTTGCTATTCCTTTCTTCTCTTCCATATCCTCGGTGTGCTTCATAGGGAATTCCTAATTGTTCTCTTGGATCAAACCTTTTATTTGAATGCAATTGAAAACTCAGCTTCAGGACTCAGTGCTATTAAGGATAAAAAGGCTATTAGCTCTATAATGTGCTTCCAACTGCTTAGTCTGTGGGGGGGGGAGTACCTGTGCACTTGAAAGAAATGAAATTCAAATAAATAATCAGTTAAGCTAACAGAAACCAATGCAGCCTAGAATGCTTGGCCTTTGCCCTTTTTGCTGCTTTGGTTTAAACAGAGCCCACTTATGGGGGAAAAATGCAATTCAAAGACTTTCTTCCTCTCTTCTTCCTGCTGTGCTGAGACCAGATTCAGTCCAATTCATCTTCCATCCACAAAGCTACTTTTAACACCTCTGTGCTAAGTAGTATCATCTCTCCAGGGCATTCAGCCAGCAGGGTTTCCTCCCTCCCGCCTTTAAATAGGAAACAAATGCTGAGCTGACAGAGTAGGAGGGACACTGATCTAGTTACACAGGGTAAATTCTTCTGCAGGAATTGTTTCCAAACAGCCACAATGATACTGGAAGATATTTAGTGCCTTCAGTTACTACACTTACAGATGCTTTAGTTTTTTCAGGAAAGCATGGCTAGAAGGCCTGGAAAATAAAAACAGAAAATTATATAATCCTTGTTTGGAGTAATACAACTAAATATCCCTTACAAATAATCCTTTTATTTTTTTCAGTTTGGTGTAGTGGTTAAGTGTGCGGACTCTAATCTGGGAGAACCGGGTTTGATTCCCCACTCCTCCACTTGCACCTGGCTGGACGACCTTGGGCAAGCCGTAGTTCTGATAAGAGCTGTCCTTGAAAAAGAGCAGTTTCTGTCAAGAGCTCTCTCAGCCCCACCTACCTCACAGGGTGTCTGTTGTGGGGAGGGGAAGGGAAAGGAGTTTGTAAGCCGCTCTGAGACACCTTTGGGTAGTGAAGGGCGGGGTATAAATCCAATATCTTCTTCTTCTTCTTCTTCATTCTTTTTAAAATCACCTGTTCTTTCAAACCCCAATTAGAATTTTCATGCTTAATGTGATTGTTCAGAAGTATGTAGACCACTCAAGGTATCATCTCACTTGCTCTAATGGGAGACATTCATAGTCCTGGTAACAGTCTATATGCTGAGGTGTATGGAGGAGCCCTGGAAGGGCTCATAGCTTCCATTTTATGCAGCACATGTCAGGAATGGCCCGTGCACATGCAATTTGTCAGATTTATGTCTATCTCTCAACTATTCTGCGAGAGGAAAAGAATATGAAAATTAGTTAAATTGTTTCTAAATTTATAAGCACAAAAGCCCAGGTCATGCCCAGAGAGATGAATAAAAGGAAGTCCTGCCTCACCAACTTTTTGGAGGTCTTTGAGCAGGGCATGTGGATAAAGGAGGTCTGGTAGACCTTGGCTGCGGACACACGGAGCATTAGCCATGCTACAGAGACGGAAGATAGGCGGATTTTCCGAGCGCGATCACACCGCAACATCTGGGAAGCGTAGAGCTCCCGAGGCAAACCCGAGACTTCCCACCAAAGATGCGGAGTTAAAAATTAGTACCTCGAGGTACTAGTTTCCGGAAACCGTGGGGCAAGGGCTGGCGTCTGATTGCGTTTCCGGTGGTGGCATCCAGCGCCCGCCCATGTCCCTTCGCAAACAGGTTTTTTCCCCCAAGTCTCCACAAGATGGGCACAAGCACCCAACGGCACATGCGCACAAAGAGGAAAGCGAAAGGGCCGTTTCGGCTTTTTAAAAAATAAATGACCCCATTTGTCATGGCAGCGGCACCTAGCCATTGCTTGTGTGATCGCGCTGCACCGCTTCTTTGCCGCGCTGCTGGATCGTCATGTGATTGCCACCCTCGTTTACCCACCGGTGCCGAGGGAAAGACCCGTGGTGTGCCGCCGGTGCGTTGGATCGTGTAATCACAGATCAAACTGCGCCGGGGCAATTAGCCACGCCTCCCCCCTGCGATATCTGGCCCGTGTGACTGGGGCCATTATCTACTTGGACTACCAAGAGGCTTTTGACAAGGCAGTTCACCAAAGACCCTACGTAAGCTTAGCAGTCATGGAAAAAGAGGATAGGTCCTCCTATGGATTAAAATTTGGTTAAAGGACAAGTAGCAGAGAATAGAAATAAACAGACAGTTCTTGCTATGGAACGAAGTGAACAGTGGGTTCCTACAACGATCAGAACTGTGACCAATCTTCACTGACCTGGATAGCCCAGACAAGCCCAATCTCATCAGATCTCAGAAGCGTAAGCAGGGTCAACTCTGGCAAGTACTTGGATGGGAGACCTCCTTGGAATACCAGAGGTGGGAGACGAGGGCAGGCTTTATTCAGCCACCTCTCTGAATATCCTCCAAGCCCCCAGTAAGAGTCAGTCACCAGAGGTCACCATGATTACCAGGTGCACACACACGCACACATATGGAAAAAAAAAACACCAGAAAAAAAGAACTGTGACCAATCTAAATTAATTTGTTCTTAAATTATTTGGAATTGGGGTGAACAGTGTAGTGACCGAGTTTGTGGATGATACTTAATTATTCAGGACGGTGAAAACCAAGGTGAACTGTAAACTACTACAGGAGGATCTCCCTGAATTGGGCAAGTGGCAAATGAAGCTCAATGTAAGTAACTGTCACGTAATGGATATTTGTTACCACTCATATGAAGAAGGGTTGGTTTTATACCCCACTTTTCTCTATTTTAAGGAGCCTCACGTGGCTTGCAATAACCTTCCCTTCCTCTCCCCACAGCAGGCAACTTGTGAGGTAGGTGGGGCTGAGAGAGTTCTGAGAGAGCTGTGACTGGCCCAAGGTCACTCAGCAGGATTCATGTGGAGGAGTGGGGAAATTAAACTTGGCTCTCCAGATTAGAGTCTGTGGCTCTTAACCACTACACCACACTCTCTAATATATGCTGATGTGGTATGAACTGGCCAAAACTGAGAGGAAAAAAGGCCTTGGGGTTGTAGCTATCATCTACATGCTTGATGAAAATGTCAACCCAGTGTATAACACTGGTGAAAAAAATCAAACTCCATGCTGGGTATTATTAGGGAAATAGGTAAAGAACCGAAAATAAGAACAACAGAACTGTAATGGCCTTGACCACTGATATACCGTATTTTTTGGACCATAAGACTCACTTTTTCTTCCAAAAAAAGTGGGAGGAAAAGTGAGTGCGTCTTATGGACCGAAGGTTCAGAATATTTTTTTTCCCTGTTTTCCTCCTTTAAAAACTAGGTGAGTCTTAAGGTCAGGTGCGTCTTATGGTCCGAAAAATACGGTATACAAAATGTTACTCTGTGTGTGTGTGTGTAAAAGACTCTGAGGAATGTCATTAGGGGGTCTATACCAAGAAAGGGGGGGGGAATCAGAGGAACCTGCCAATTTAAAATAATTGAGATACCATATCTCCAAAAGGATATTGCAGAGTGGGCAAAAGTGGGCCAAGTGATGCTCTGCATTCTTGGTGCTTGGGGGCGGGGGCAATAGTGAGAGGGCTTCTAGTGTCCTGGCCCCACTGGTAGACCTCCTGATGGCACCTGGTATTTTTGGCCACTGTGTGACAAAGTGTTGGACTGGATGGGCGATTGGCTGGATCCAACATTGGCTTCTCTTATGTTCTCTTACGTTCTTAAAGGGCAGAAGAGGGCAACCAGAACGATTAAAGGCCTGGAGCACCTTTCCTGTCTGGAAAATCTAAGGAGTCTGGGACATTTCAGTTTAGAAAAAGAGGCAACTAAGGAAAAACTTGATAAAAGCTTATCTATATAATTATTATAAAATGGGTGGATAAAGTGGATACAGAGAGTTTGTCTCCATCCCCATAATACTAGAACTCAGGGGTGCCCAATGATGTTGATGGGCAATAATGTCAGGATACACAAAGGTCCTGCTTTTTTTTACTCAAAGAGTAATTAAATTGTTGAATTCACTGCCAGTGCACAGAACGATGGCCATGAGCTTAGATGGTCTGATGAGTCAGTTAGATTCATGGAGATTCTCACCTATGGCTATTAGCGATGCTGAGTAAAGGGCAGCTCATATACAGATGCAGCAAACCTATGAATACCAGTCCTAAGAATATCATAGGAAGGTCTTGGTTTCTATGCCCTGTTTGTTTGGCCCTCCAGGACAACTGTTTTGGCCACTGTGTGAAACTGGAGGCTGGACTGGATAAAGAATGGTACTTCTAGATTCTTACAATGGCATCTCAAGTTCCTTGGCATACTTAACGGGAATGTATTATCATATTTCACTGGTATTCAGAAATGAGAATTATCAGAAGATATAGCTTTCACACTACTTCTACGACTATTTTGAAAAGCTATCATGCTGTCCAGAGATATTTAGAAATGGGAACGTTTGCTTTTCAAATAACCATTCTGTATTCATTTTGAAGTATGAATGATTTTGAATTTTTCTTCCCTGCTGTTTCCACCTGAAAGCCTACATTTCAATTCCAGTCTCCCATTCTCTGCCCGGACAATAGGGAAAAAAAGGAATGGTGTCTCATGCAGGCAGCTGAGATGAGGCTGACGGGAGCAGATCTTTGTTGCAGGTGCTGACTGACTAGCAGGGAGCTGTCCAGGATTAGCATGAGCTAGGTAGGAGAACTATGGAACCAGAAGAGGCCAGAGTTCAAATGAAGCTGATAATCCCACCCCTTTCTGCAGCCAGCTTGAGGCCCTGGATCCTAAAAAGAATCTAACCAGTGGCACTCTCCTTCTGCATGAGACCAGGGTGTGGAATGCCTTGACCTTCGAAGCATGCGGTCTTACACCTGGTCCAGGCTCTGCCTCTCCTCCTTTTCTTCTGGGGGTGCTGGAGGTGGACTGGTAAAATCAGGTACAATCCTGGTCTGCTTGTTCCACTGGCTCTAGAAGGAGCCTGCTGAGGTAGAGAAGGCAGGGGCAAGCCGTAGTTCTGATAAGAGCTGTTCTTGAAAAAGAGCCGTTTCTGTCAAGAGCTCTCTCAGTCCCACCTACCTCACAGGGTGTCTGTTGTGGGGAGGGGACGGGAAGCCGCTCTGAGACACCTTCAGGTAGTGAAGGGTGGGGTATAAATACTTTTGTTTCCTTCCCCTTCTCCTTCCCCTTTCCTATTTCTGTATACCCTAAAAACTCAATAAAACGTATTTTTTTAAAAAGAGATTAGACTGCTGTAACGCTCTCTACATGAGGCTGCCCTTGTCCCAAATCCGGAAGCTGCAGCTAGTGCAAAATGCTGCAGCCAGGCTGTTGAAGTGTCTCTCTGTGCAGGAGTACAGCCAGCCTGTGCTGAAAGGATTGCACTGGCTGCTGATAACATATCGGATTTACTTCAAGGTGCTGTTTTTAACCTTTAAAGCACTTTATGGTCAGGGTCCAGCATACCTAAGGGACTGCCTCTCCCCACATGTTCCCCAGAGAGCACTGCATTCGGAGACCCAAAATCGGTTGGCCCTCCTGGGCCCCAAGGACACCAGGCTGGCTTTAACCAGAGCCAGGGCCTTCTCGGTGGCGGCTCCATACTGGTGGAATGAGCTCCCGGAAGAGATCAGGGCCCTGCAGGAACTTTTACAGTTCCACAGGGCCTGCAAGACGGTGCTCTTCCACCAGGCCTTTGATTAAGAGCCTCATCAAACACCTGAGGAATGGCACTGTGCCCTGGCCTTACTACTTGTATCCTGTGCTTGCCACTCAAATACGCTGATCAAACTGAGCTGGATAATACCATCATGACTGATGCTGTCACCTTAAGTAGTATTGTCAACTTGAAACCTTCTGTTCTCATACTTTATAAGATCACCGTCCCAGCACTTTAGGATAATAGATAAATGAATTGTTTATGGCTGTTTTTATTAATGGTTTTAATTGTATTTATATATGGATTTTTATGAAAGCCACCCTGAGCCTGCCTTGGCAGGGACGGAGGGGTATAAATTGAATAGCTAAATAAATAAATAAATATTAAACTGTCAATATACAATACAAGCAAAGCAAAAACCCAACAATGAAAAGCAGAGAGCCAGAATAGTTGACAAAAATGCCAAATGAATCTAAAATGAGAGAAATACAGAACATTCTGTACCACATTATATAACTTGATAAGGATTGTATATAAAAACATTTAATTTAATGCCTGGTAATACAGTAGCTATTATTCATTAAAAAAAAAAAAAACAGGAAGAAAACTTTTAATGGCCTATTGTGTACAGAAGTCCTAAAGAACAACCCTGTAATGACAGCTTAATTGCTCTGTAGAGGATTCTCATAATGTAATGTCACAAAGTCCCTCAGGGGCATTAGCAACCCTGATGATTCTTCTCCTTATTAAACATTTAATAGCACTTCAAATATTTTAAAAAATCCTCTTATAATTTTAGTTCATTCTCACAGCATCCCGTGAGGTAAGTCATCATTAGTTTTATTTTAAAAATCGGAAATTGAGTTTAAGATAACAGCAACAGTGCAATCCTAAACAAAGTCACACCCTGCTAAACCCATTGTCTCCAGCGGATTGCCCTGTGAGGCATGGAAAAATCTCACTGGGTTCAAAGATTACAACTTACTGAAGCAGTAATTTATGGGTGTGATCCCTTGGAAAGTTGATTGTTTGCACCTTGCTATCAAGTGATACTCCTGCCAACCTAGCAGTTTGAAAGCAAGAAACTGCAAGTAGATAAATAGGTACTGCTTTGGTGGGAAGGTAACAGTGTTCTGTGTGCCTTGGCATTTAGTCATGCCGGCCACATGACCACAGAAACGTCTCCGGACAGCGCTGGCTCTTCGGCTTGGAAATGGAGATGAGCACCGCACCCCTAGAGCCAGATTCAACTGGCTTTCGAGCAAATGAAACCTTTACCTTTACCTTATCAAATGATAAGTAGAATTGTACCAAAGAGTAGCAGTAGATGGGATGATTGATGGTTGGTTTTATGCTGGATTTTAGGGTAGCTGCTATTGCTGCTACAAATGAGATGCTGTTATGTTTTAACAACTGCTGCAGTTTTAATTGCCTTTCTATTTAATCACTGTCTTTTATTATTACTTCTACTTTTTAAATTAGGTTTTATTTAAACATGGTGGTTGCATCTTCATTTAAGGTTTTATAGAATGTGATCCTTATTCTGTTTTATTACGCTCTATGTTGTGCTTGTGAACTGCTTTGGACATTTTAATGGAAAGGGTTTTTAAATTAAAAAATGTAACAAAAATAAGGTGTCACATATAGGCCTTCCAAGGAGCTAGATTTGCCAGAAATAAGAGCCTCCTTTGAAAAGACTTATTTATTTATAATTCACACTTGCTGCAAAAGGGGAAACCATTCCTGTCTGAACATTTGCTCTGACCCAAAAAAGACTGGGTTCAAGAAAGACATGCTTAAAAATATTTATTTCTTTAATAAGTGCAAAGCACAAATGGAGCGTGTGCAACAGGTTATAATTCAGCAAGTAAAGTTACCCCATGAATGGATCTTCATGCTGAAGAGAGTTGCACATGCTGAATTTCTGTGTAGCTGCTCATCTGTTAAAGGCAAGTAAGAGAGTTGCTTCGCATATGGGTTCGTGGTTCCAAAACAGGAGTTGCCTCCAATGTGAAGGCCTTTATGCCTTCCGTTCCTAACAGATGAGCCAAGCCAAAGGTTGAGATCACATTGTAGCTATCACCAAGCATCCTGTTTTGCTTTGTTGTTTCAGTGGAACATCCTATATTTTGGAACATGCTTGAGCTATATAGTCTTTCACAGAACAGACACTGCCATCCCATAATAGTCCCTTATTTAATGCAATGTGATACACACTTGCTACTACTCCAGCTGATCCAACTTGAAGGGGGTGTGAGAATGCTTTGCACAGCTGAACTCTTGGAAAAGGAAGGATTTGTCAAAGCTGTGGTAAGGTAGCAGCATCTATTTTTAATCTCATTTAAAATAACTCCAGCTGAAAGTAGAATCAGTCTTACATCATTTTTCAATGCCTTTAGCTTTCTTGCACTGTCAAAGGAATTCTATCTCTGTACAGTCTTCCTCTGTATTTTGGGGATTGTCTAAAGACCAGAAACTTTCAATCTAATCATTAATTTCTAATACATTCCCTGCAAGTATTTCTCTTGCGTCTGCATGCAGAACTTTAGCTCTCTATCCTCCATCTTGTAATGAAGTTTACAAGCTGTTCTTTAAGCCTACAGGGCACATTGTGACCTTTATTTCATGGAGTGGGAGAGAGGGCTGGGCCAAGGAGGCCTAGATTTACGACCCTCTAACTCTGCAAAACATATCCATTAGCATCGATGCAGCTGTTTATCTGAAGTTTATCTCTGAAGATCTTACAGGCTATATGCTGTTTACACAGGAGGGGGACCAAATCTTATTTACCATCTCTGAAGGCGCTGAGTGTAAATAAGAAAGCTGAGACACCCAATCCCAAAGATGAGTGAGATAAATAAATATCTCAGGATGCATGAAGAAGGTGCTATTTCTATTTGCAGCTGCTCTCCCAGCTGAAAATCAGTGAGGCCACATCAGTGGTGTAAACAAGGTACATGTTGTGCAATGCTTAGAATGGGAAGACACAGCGGATTGACTATTTTGGGATCACAGCTTGTCCCATCATATAACTTAACCTCTCACTAACCCACTTCGACATAATAAACTCATGTTCAGGAAGAGCTAGTTCTCTTCCCTTGTTGAGATTCACCACAGAACTCTCAGTCATTAAACTAGAAAAGTCTTTAGCAGAATAAAAATATTGTTCCACAGCATCTGCAAATGTATATCCCTTTGCTGAAAGACCCCCAGAGTCACCTTGCTGTTTTATACTGACTGCGTGCAAGCTTCTATTATTTTTATTTCAGTACAGTAGACTCTTCATGGGGGAAGAATTCCTGGGATCAGTATGAATGGCAAAATCCACAAATGCAACCAAAATTCCCACAAAATTTAATGATGTAATGGTTATAATGGTGGCGTGGTGGGAGAACAAAACAGGCTGGAGACCGCATCACATGGTGAAGCCGTGGACCATGAATAAGTGAAATCATGAGTCAGGAATGGTAGGGGTCTGCTGTATTTTCCATACTATCTTTGCCTCTTGTGTTCCTTCCTGTGTTCTCTTCCCCATTCAACCGCCAACATTTAGAGGGTATGTTCCTTTGGTCATGGACCTGTTCTTTGTGCTTATGTTCTTCTATAATGTGCCATATACATTGATGATGCTATATAAAGACTAACCACTGTGAAATAATATTGGAAATGCAGGACTAGTAAATTGGTTGGACCATTCATTGTGATGATTAGTAATGATTTCTTAAAGCATGGCTGCACTCCACTCATCGTGTCTCATAGTCCATATTTAATGGATGCCGGTGTTTGAGGCATCAGAACAGCTTCATCAGGAAATACTCAAAGACATGTTTATTTTAAAATAACTGTGGCTTGTCTCCTAAGCCTTGCTGCCATTTCTGCTGACCCCATCCATTGTGCAGGTGGTCAACTGCAGATAAGGTTGCCAGATCCCCTCGTCGCTCCAGCAGGGGGATTTGGGAGGTGTTCCAGGGGTAAGTGGGGATGCCCCCAAGCCTCACCCCAAGAGTGACCACCTGCCTGGCCACCTCCTCCCTCCCCTCCTGCCCAATATAAAGAGCTTCAGATGATTGGCAGGGAGGGACCATGTGGCCCACCAACCAGCTGGAGGGCCCTTTAAATCTAGCAGGAAGGAGGGAGAGGAGTGGTTGCAGAATGCATACTCAGCTTGCAAAAAGACCCTTTAAAGGGTATTTTTTGCAAGTGAGGTGAGGGCCATGGCACACAGGGTGGGGAAAATTAGCCCCACACATGGCGCCCCCACCCTGCTCACAAAAAGACCCTTTAAAAGGTCTTTTGTGAGCTGTGCGTGAGGCCCACAACCACCCCCTCCCTCCTGCTAGATTTAAAAGGTCCTTCAGCTGGTTGGCAGGCCATGCAGTCCCCACTGATCAGCTGAAGCCCTTTAAATCAGGCAGGAGGGGAAGGAGAGGGGTGGCCCGGTGGGTGGTCACTCTTGGGGGGTGGGGCTTCCCCACCAGCCAGCTGGCTGGGGGCAGATTGAAGCCCCCAGAAACAGGGGAACAGATCTGGGGGCTGGCAACCCTAACTGAAGAACACATTCTTCTGGGACTAGGTGCCTTTGGGGGCACCGAAATACACTGATGTTGCATGAACAGAAGTACCTGGCAATGGAGGGACATCCTTTCCAGCAGAAGACTGCCCCACAAAGGCACAAATGGAAACAAGGCTTAAGATCCAGGTATTGTATGTCTATAAAATTCACTTTCCACATAATAGAGATAAAGGTAAAGGTTCCCTTGCTCGAAAGCCAGTTGAGTCCGACTCTAGGGTTGCGGTGCTCATCTCCGTTTCAAAGCCGAAGAGCCAGCGCTGTCCGAAGACGTTTCCGTGGTCATGTGGCTGGCATGACTAAACACCAAGGCGCACGGCACGCTGTTACCTTCCCACCGAAGTGGTACCTATTTATCTACTTGCAATTTCTTGCTTTCGAACTGCTAGGTTGGCAGGAGCTGGGACTAGAGATGGGAGCTCACTCCATCATGCAGCACCCGGGTCAAGAACTGCTGAACTACTGACTTTCCACAGTCTGCAGTTCAGCGTCTTAACCACTTGAGCCACTGCAGCTCCATAATAGAGATATCAAGGGGTAAAAATATGACATCTGCCAAGGTATCTCCCTTTGCTTTATTAACTTTAAATAGCAGAATAGCAGCTTCTAGGTTCTGATTCAGATCAACACTATTGCTTTATGTGGAACAGGTTTAATTCTGTCATGCCATTTTTCAATAAATATTCTGCCTGCATTCCATCCTCCTCTTCAAGGGTAGGCTTCAAGGGTAGGGTTGAGATTGTGAATATACTTCAGGAAAGGGTTAAACCCCAGATCAATCTCTGTTTGTACCTACTCCAAACATCTGTAATTGCTCTTCAAAGTTAAAAAGCACAGCAGCTGTTAGTGGATTTGCTGTTATCATGTCTAGTTTATGTTTTTTACACAACTACAATATTTACTTGGGACAATACTCTTTAGAATAATCTGTCATACGTTAGTAGAGAGCCAGTTTGGTGTAGTGGTTAAGTGCACAGACTCTAATCTGGGAGAACCGGGTTTGATTCCCCACTCCTCCACTTGCACCTGGCTGGATGACCTTGGGCAAGCTGTAGTTCTGATAAGAGCTGTTCTTGAAAAAGAGCAGTTTCTGTCAAGAGCTTTCTCAGCCCCACCCAGGGCTATTTTTGGGCAGGAAAGCACAGGAACGGAGTTCCGGCTGGCTCCCAAGTTGGCCACACCCAGCAGGAACTCATTAGCATAATAGGCCACAACCAACAGCAGAAACTCATTAGGATTGGCTACTTTAGGGGTGTGTGGCCTAACATGCAAAGGAGTTCCTGCTCCAAAAAAAGCCCTGGGTTTTGACAACAAACAAAGTAAACAGAATAAGAAGCAAAAAGTGGGTGTGGCTGGATGACCACACTTCTGGTAACATGGGGGTGTGGCCTAATGTGCCAATGAGCTGTGCTGTCAGGGGTGTGGCCTAATATGCTAATGAGTTTCTGCTGTTGGGTGTGGCCTATTATGCTAATGAGTTCCTGCTGGGCTTTTTCTACAAAAAGAGCCCTGACCCCACCTACCTCACAGGGTGTCTGTTGTGGGGAGGGGAAGGGAAAGGAGTTTGTAAGCCGCTTTGAGACACCTTTGGGTAGTGAAGGGTGGGGTATAAATCCAATCTCTTCTTCTTCTTCTTCCTCTAGAGTTGAGATGGAGAGTTTAGTGCTTTTGTTGTTATTGATTTTATTTTGCTTTAATTGTCCTCAGACATAAGACAAACATATTTGGGTTTAATTAGTTTATTGGATGCTTTTAATGGCTGGATTTATTCACATATTTAAGGAAAGGATGCATTAGGCAGCTCAGCAGCTACCACCTTTGGGGCAACTCCTAACTTGGCGAGTAATTTTGCTGGCATTGTTCATCCTCACCTGCACATGTACTGTGCTGAGGTGCCAAGCATTGTCCTCCCACAGTGGGCCTCACAGACAACTATGAGTTTAGTTGATGCTGTTCTTTACCAAAGATGTTCTCTCCCAGCCCACCAAGTCTATTTCAGAAAGACAACAGTCTTGCTTTATGGAACATTAAAAGCTAACGGTAAATGTATTGGGGCATAAGCTCTAATGGGCCAGATAATGAAGCAGCCTTTGGAAAATGAAAAATCATGATTAACACTTGTGAATCTTTAATATTACACAAGATTCTTTGAGGGGTTTTTTAGGAAAGTGTCCTACCCTCCAAGAAACTCATAGATGATGATGATGATAAACATTATCTATAGCTTGCCTTTCTCACTGAGGCTTAAGGCAGATTACAAAATATGAAAAAGTGCTATTAAACAATGAAGTGCTATTAAACGATGCAATTCCGCAGGGTCTGTAAGGCAGAGATGTCCTTCCAGGCTTTTGGTTGAGGACAGCAATGGTTTTCCAGCATAGCTGGCACCCTCCTCTTTTCTTCCATTCTGCCCACTTTGGACTCCTCCTCAACCTGCCCACGGGACAGAAGAACAGTCCAGAGTAGGTTTTAGATTAAATTATGGACACCATCTGGAGTTTATCAAATTAGGAATAATAGATTTATAAATTTTAATCTGCTGCTGAGATTCATTGCTTCCTACTTGTCATTTGCTCTCTGCTTCTGGGAGTTGGGTGTGGAGTGGAGTGGACTCAGGGCACTGAACCACAGTCTCTGTGCTCATGCTGAGCACTGGGGCTTAGCTTGGGTGACTCCCCAGAGGACCTGCATTTATATAGCCCCACCCTTCTTGCTTGTGATCTAGTCTCTGCTGCTGAGGTTTGGGTGTAGGCAAGTGGACTCAGGGATCTGAGCCACACCATCTCTGTGCTCATGCTGAGCACTGGGGTTAGCTACTGGGTGCCTCCCCAGAAGACCCACATTTATATACCCACACTCCTCCTGCTTGTAATCTGCTCTCTTCTGCTGGGATTTGGGTGTAGAGTGGACTCAGGGATCTGAGCCACACAGTCTCTCTGCTCCAGCCGAGCACAGGGGCTTAGCTGGTGAGTGCCCACATTTATACCCACCCCTTCTGACTGCTTGTGAAAACCATGAGAGTAAAAGTGGGTGGAAGGGGTGCTCATTGTGGGGAAAAGAAGCCCCCCACATACCATAGGCTCCTGTTGCCAGGCATCAAACCCAGCCTGTCACTCCCCAAGTCCCGCCTCAGCAGGGCATGACTAGGGTCATGGAGCCTACTTCTCCTGGTCTGTCTTTGGGGCTCTCCCAAGAGCAAACAGAGATTTTGGCAATGTCCAGACACTAGCAGCTGCTGAAAGTCTTTGGAGAGGACTCTGACAGCAGGGGTTCAGAGATTGGTGGGGAAGCATCCTCCCCTTCCACATCCCAACTCCCTGCTGCTCCTGCTGCCCCAAGTACACCCCCTCTGGCTCTTCCCAGCCCAGGGTCAGAAAACACTAGTCCCACTTGCTCCAATCAGGGGGCCTGTTTCCAGGACACTCTGTGGAAACATTTCTGCACCCTCCCCAGTGACCCCTGAGTCACGTGTGCCATGTCTGCAGGGGCACAAATACCCAACACCTGTCTTCCTGAGTTCTCCACAGACACCTGCAAAGGGTGGATCCCACTTTGTTGTCTCTGGAGGAAGGAGTGGTGGGCAGTTGGAGGAGGAAAAGGTCAATGCCATGCCAGGGCCACACAATGGCCCAGACCACTCTCCCCCTGGAGGCCCGCAACCCACCCTGCAGGCCTGCTGTGAATGAAGAGCCTCCTGGGCCAAACCCAATGCCTGAATACCTCAACTAACTGGAATGGCAGCAGCTCATGCAGGAGAGGTAGAGCAGGATGTCAGAGACAGAGTACACCCAGGCGCAATGATGGAAAACAGCAGCAGTGGGAGAATGGGGGCCGAAGCCCCTGACACCACTACCAAAGTCTGGAAGGCCCTGCAGAGCTCCTCATTCAGGGAAAGGGGCAGGCACCCTTGCCTGTGGCAGCTTGGAGATGTTCCAGGGCTGTGTTCTCCAGAGAGTCATGGCTGAGGCACCACCTCCATCTCCTATACAGGTTGGGGCATTGCTGGGTGTGGGGAAGGACCAGCCAATGCCATGAATAGGGTGGTGGGCCAGGGCTTGGAGGGAGGCAACATGGGATGAGGACCAATGGCCACAAGTCCAGTCTGATGGGCAGCCACCTGGTCCACCAAAGGGGAAGGAGGAGTGACCCAGATAGGTGGTGGGAAGAAAATCCTGGAGCCTACAAGCTGCACAAGGGAGTCTTCCAAGGGGAGAGGAGAAGAAATAGGGTTACAGCAACCCCTTCCCTCTCATTCTGAGGTTTGTGGAGCGTCCCTCCAATATGGCAGTTGTGATGGTGGAAGGCGGCATAAACCCGGGGTGTGGCCTGGGTATGACAAAATGGTGGAGGATGCAGGCAGTGCCCCCACTGTAGGATAGCCCCTACCCTGCCTACTGACTCTTTGCCTGGTGCTTTGCCCATCAGTAGTAACTACACCGCCCTGACAGGGAGGGTCTGAAGGAGCAACAGAGAACAGAGAGGCATCAAAGACAGAAGAACCAGCAGCAGGAAAAATGGACTTTACCCAGTTTGGCCAGTGGCTGGCAGAGCAGCAGACACAGTGTTGCAGGAGGTAAACCAGTGCCAGAAGGAAGCCCAGGCAGCCATCACCCAGGACTTCCGCTAAATACTCAAGGCTACCTGACTAGCTCAGAACCCCTCCAGGAAGGGTGGAACCCCTCGCCAGCCCTGGGTGTGGCACATGGTTCCCCTTAACCAAACTAGGGCCAGAGGATGTGGTGGAGGCCTTCTTGGAGATGTTTGAACAGATAACAGAAGTCGTACAATGACCCAAAGAACAGTAGTCCTTAATCCTAGGCCCATATCTCTCCGGTGAAGTTCAGACCATGCAAACAGCTTTGAAGAAGAGTGACCCAGAGGACTATGAGAAGCTAAAGGCTGCCATCCTTGATCACCACAAGTTTACTCAGAGACCATGTCATACCAGGAAATGGTGCTCCCCCGAGCCCTGGTGTCTGCTCTGAAGGATACGGCTACCCGCTGGCTACCCGCTGGCTCCAGCCCCTAACCAATGATGGGAAATGCATCATAAATCAAATTGTCTTGGAACAGCTGTTGAAGGTCCTGCTCTCATGAGCCTGGCACTGGATCGCCTAGTGGAAGCCTGCTGGGTTTAAATAAGCTATGGACCTTTGGGAAAATATCCTGGCTGCTGTGGTACAGGAACCCCCTCAAGATGGTTCCAAGGCAGGGGGAGGAGGAGAACCCTCCTGAGACCTTGTGGGTAGTAGTATAGACAAAGCCTTAGAAGGTCTAAGAGGGGGGTGGGCCCAAATCCCTTTACCACAGGCCAGGACATGTTCCCCAACATGCTGATGGAGACCCCTGATCCCCAGCCCCGTCAGTTGGAGAGCTCCCGCAGGACACCCCATCCTGGCAGGAAGGTCCCAGCCATGTCCAGAGGTTTGGCTGAACGGGCACTTGCTTCACATGCGGCCAATGGAGGTACTTCAGGAAGGAATGCCTCCTGATGGACCAATGCCCTCCTCCACTGTTGGTGGAAGTTCTAGTGGCTGGTGAATGCCTAGCTACCCTGCTGGACAGTGGGAGCTCCCTCTTGATGATATGCTCCAGGGATCTTTTGATAGTACAGACAGCCTACATAGCCTGTTTCCATGGGCATGTGGAGCAGTGCTTGGTGGTTATGGTCTGGGACAAGTACCTTGGTCTATCTAGGGACATTGCCACCATGATCCAAAGTAGCCTGAGGGACTGGTTTGGTGGCAGAAACATTGCCTCTGGCTATATGGTCACGGAAGCCACTGGCAACATGCCAGCAGTGATGAGGGCTCACCTCAAGGGCATCATCTGTCTGGTGCACACACTTCACCTGGTGGTGAGGGATGCTCTGGGGCTTGGTAGCATTGTCAAGCCCGTCTGGGACACTGCCACCTTCCAGCTTAGTCCCTGCTTGAGAACTGCCAGTATCTGGCCACCTACTTCTTATGCAGCATCAACTCTGTGCCTCTGCTGCATGAGAGGCAGGGGAAGGGGGATGAGCCTGAGCACCAGCTCATCTAGGACATGGCCACCCACTGGAACTCCACCTATGCCATGATTGAAAGTTTGGTGGCTACCTCTGCTGGGTGAGGTAGGCTTGTCCCACAGCCAACCCAAACAATGTGTACCTCATAAGCAAATACCAACCTCATAAACCAACCAACATCTACCTCATGGCACAACACCTACCTCATGGAACAACATCTGCCCCAGCAAACAACCACTTTTACAAACATCTGCCTGTACAAGCAAGCCCTGATTGACTACCCTTTTCCATTGCATTTGTACAATTCACGATCACAACAGGTGATCTCTTATCTGTACAATGTGTTCTGCTAATGGTGTCCAGGAGTAGGCTGTGACCAGAGAATCTATGTGTTTGGGCCTGAGGGGTCCTGGGAGCGTTGTGAGCATGTGTCCCTTCATTGTGGTGTCTGGCTGGTGGGTCTGCCAAGCTGCCGTGGGGCATATGCCTTTTAAGTTCACTTGCTGAGTTGTGCCACAGTGGCAGCGTGGCTTAAAGAAGGCATTTAAAGAGACCACGGTTTCTTTCAATGCCTTCCCCCCCTCCAATGAAAGCAATGGAAGGATGGGGGCACCTTCTTTGGGGGCCCATATAATTGGTCCAATCTTTTTCAATCTTGGGAGTTTTTTACAAGGGAGGCACCAGCAACTATGCTGCAAATCTGGTGCCTCTACCATAGAGTATAATGGAGCTGAACCGAATCCCAATTCTATACTAATATTGGGATTTGGGAATATTGGAAAATTCCAATATTTTGGGGGTTCAATATACCCCCAAAATACCATTTTTGCACACCTCCTAGTTTTGGCCCTGAGGGGGCTATGATGATTGTGGGCATGCTACTTTCCTTGTGGTGTCTGGCTGGGGTGCCCACCAAGCTACTATGGAGTAATTTTGGGGACCCCTGTTGAAGTCTGGGGATGCCTGGTCTGCCTTCCTGTTCTTCATAACCAGTCTTTTAAGACTTTAGGGGTGGCTCTGCCAGCTTCACACATTTCCATTTATCCTTGGAGTAGAATAATTTGCCCCAATGGATGGGTGTGCTCTGGATCCAGATGCATTGTAGAATAATACACCCACATTGGTGGGTGTGCTCTGCACCTGTATGAGTAAGCCTTAGCTAGTAGGCTCCTCAGCTGTTTGTTCACATTTATTATACCCTCCCAGATGACCTGGGGGTACTTTGGGGAGCCCCTGTCGAAACTCTGGGGGTGTCTGCCTTCCTGTCTGTCCTTGAAATATTGACTGTGTGTTTCAGCCCTTGGGAGGGCTGTGAGAGTTGTGAGCACACTTTTGGGATTTTGGTAGACTCAGAGCCACCGTTTCCTGACCAGCCTCCAACAGGTCAATCCCCCTGGGGATGCCGACATAACAATGCTATCCAAAATGGCTGGAGGGAAGACCTCAAAAGCAGTCACTCACTCCCCTCATTGAGGAGATGACTGCTGTGTATTGTCAGCCTTTCTCAGGGCTTTGAGCCACCACATCTACATACATCATTGCATGCTTTGAGGTTTGGGTGTCAGAGCTGGACTCAGGGCTTCGAGCCACCACACATACATATATCGTTGCACCCTTTGGTGTTTGAGTGTCAGGGGTGGACTTAGGGCTTCAAGCCACCATGTGTACATATGATATTGCACTCTTTGGGGTTTGGATGTTAGGGATGGACTCAGGGTTTTGAGCCACCACATCTACATACGTTATTGCATGCTTTGGGGACAGAGTGTCAGGGTTGGATTCAGGGCTTTGAGCCACCACTTGTACATATGCCATTACACACTTTGGGGTTTAGGTGTCAGGGCTGGACTTGGGGATTCAAGCCACCATGTCTATATAGGTCTCAGGGCTCTGAGCCACCATGCCTGCATATGTCTCAGGGCTTCATGCCACCACATCCTCATACGTCTTAGGGCATCATTGCAAGCTCTTGGGTTTGGGTCTCAGGTAGTCTCAGGGCTTCAAGCCACCATGTCTTCATACATATCAGGGCTTCAAGCCACCACATCTACATACATGGTTGCATGCTATTTTGGGTTTGGGGCTCAGGTGGTCTCGGGCATATTGCAATGGTTCTGCTGGGCTTGCAAAAATGCCCCCACCTTCAGTTTCTACTGCAGAAATAGTTGGGGACATTGATTTTGTTCTGCAGGGCTTCTACTGCCCTTGCTATTTTTGCTGCTTCCCCCCTTTGGGGGGCACTTTGTTTGGGAGACTATAACTTGGACCCCATAAATCCAGTCCTCACCAAACTTGAAGGGCAGGTAGAGGAGAGTCAGCCAGAGATTCTCTGCAGGGTTGGTGTCTCTGGCATGCTGGGGACCATTCTATACACTCCTGAACCTCCTGAACCTGCACCTGTCATTTTTGGGGAGATATAAGTTGGACTCCATACATCCAATCCTCACCAAGCTCTGAGAGCAAGTAGAGGCGAGTTGCCTAGAGACCTCTGTGAGTTTGGTTTCTCTAGCACATTGGGGGGACATTCTACTGCGTCATGAACTTCACAAACTGGTTCAGTTTGTATGGAGTCTTTTTAGTTTGTGATGGTCCATGGTTCGGTTTATGGGTCTGCCATGAAACCGTGAACCAAACTGTATTTTCCTGGTTCGTGCCCATCCCTACCTAAGTACAGCTGTCCAGAGCCAGCAGTTAACAGTTTTTAAATTATAGTTTGATATTGCATAATGATTCTCTGAACTCAGTTTTGACTGGGACTCTCTCAGGACTATGCCTAAAAATCATGCACCACTGTTCTAATGCTGAAGGTTTCCCCCCTCCCCCCGAACTCAGTTAAGTCTTACAGTGGCATGAACTTATCAAAATAAACAGAAATAGAGGTGCATTCGCACATCACTAATGTTAATGTAGTTTGTAGCTCTACTGAGTGAAGGACTGAGCTGTGCATCTGTGTCTTATTTAAAGAACCTCATATCACAAATTCTTGAGCAGTCCAACTGACTTTGGAGTAATTGCTTTCATGGCTGCAGCCTTAGTATATTGCAAATATACTCACTTGCCAGGAAGCATCTATGGAGCTTTAAATTCAGAGATTGAGGCACAAGCTCCTTTCACCCTTGCTAACAAATCATGAAACAATCCCTTTTATGCCTTTGTTTTGCCTCTTTGCAGTAGGTCACAGAGGTTATGGCAGATTGCACAGAGTGACAGCATTTCTCCTGTTCTGCCTCATCTCTGAAATAAGAATATATCATGCAGTTATGAATTGGGGACACTGTCTCATTACCAAAGGAAGCAAACAATTCCTGGGGTCTGAATAATAAGAGAGTATGAAGCTGCTGCTACTGCAAAGTGAGAAAATAACCTGCAAATATTATGCCCAAGTGGCCTGATTTGCAAAAATGTAAACACCCGTTGCAGTCAGTGGAATCTGCAGGTGCTCCATATCTCTGGAATTCAGGCCAATCTTGACTGACAGTTTTAAACTTCCTTTTTAAAATTTAGATTCTCTTTTCCCCTCATAACAAAAATATGCATCATTGTAAAGAGGAAAGGGAAATATCTGAAATTCAAACAGATTAGGGGGTATAATATTTTGGATGGGCTGTAAAATTTAGAAAATGCTGACAAACCCATGACCCATTTAACTTGCAATTAAATTCTCTCTTTAATGGGCATTATACTGAAACAGGCTATAGCTCTCATAGAAGTAGATGAAAATCTCACCCTTTCTGCCAGTCCTAGTCAATGGATTCATTGTTTGGACACTAGGGGAAAGATATGGATGAATTTTAGATATTTTGTACAGAGTTTCTCTTACAGAATATTATTGGAATAGTATGGAAGCCTCACAGTGCAATCCTCAGTCAGCAGATTTACACCCTTCTAGGGCCATTGACTCTACTTAGGATTGCTCTTTATAAGCCTCATCATTATAAGGTGGGCCTTCCGATAAATGGGAGCAATTCAAGCTGACTAAATAGCCAATCATATGAAGACTAAAAAAGACTTGCTGCCTCAGACCAAGGGTTCCTCTTTTCCAGCGTCCTTTTCCAATGGTGGCCAGTAAAAGAATAATTGGGAGCTAATTAACATGACTGGAAGGCATTCTTTCTTCAACCTCTGGTATTCAGAAGTGATGTGGAAGTCTAGCTATCATGGTTGCCCTCTATGAAACTGGTGAATCCTTTTAAAAAGCTATTTTTAAAAATTCTGCTACAAGCTAGTTCACATGATGCATTTATTGTCCGCATGAACAGTTCTGAGTTATATAGTCATGGGGCAATGAATATGTGATTTCATATTACATTTATCAACATATGGAATATACCAATAGTCTGAACTGCTGGCATTGGCAAAATATATATGTCCTGGGGCTCAGACGAAGGAAACTAGAATTACCAGAATAATCTGCTACTTTGATTTCTGATGCCAGTGTGGTAGTTTCACTGATACTGGCAAGTATCCTGGATTTACCTTATGTCTGATTTTAGCTGGCTTAATTGCAATTAAGAAAAAAGAACCAGGATATAAAAAACATTTATTTATTTATTTATTTATTTGCATCCTCCCTTTCCAAAATGCCCAACATGGCTTACAAAATATAAGCACATGCAAGTGAAAATGTAAGTAAACATCTAAGTTAAAATACATCAAGTTATAGGCCCAACATTGTGACTACCAGCTGAACTAACATTCATTAACTACTTCAGCTAAAGGCGCATCAAAACCATTCTGCTTTGAACCTTTTACATAAAGAAAAGAGTGTAGGAGTTTTACATGCCGTATCGGGCAGGCTGTTCCAAAGTGTGGGTACAGCCATTGAAATGGAGTGTGCACGGGATGTAGCAGAACAGACCTCCTAAATAGAGAAGTAAGGCGCTTAATGACCTAGCTGGAGAGACAGTTTGGTGTAGTGGTTAAGTGCGTGGACTCTAATCTGGGAGAACCGGGTTTGATTCCCCACTCCCACCTGCTGGATGACCTTGGGCAAGCCATAGTTCTGTCAGAGGTGTTCTTGAAAAAGAGCAGTTTCTGTCAGAGCTCTCTCAGCCCCACCTACCTCACAGGGGAGGTGGGGAGGGGAAGGGAAATGAGTTTGTAAGCCACTCTGAGACTCCTTTGGGTAGTGAAGGGCGGGGTATAAATCCAATCTCTTCTCTTCTTCTTCTTCTTCTACATGGGATTAAATGGGAAAAATACCGCACATGCTGCTCAAACAAAGTCAGTGTCATTAGATATGCAACATCATGCACAAACTTGGATAGTTATGTAAAAAGGCTGTAAAAGTCAGTTGTGAAACTTCCCCTCCACCTCTGTATCTGGCTGAAAGAAGCTCTTTCATTGTATATTACTAGGAATTTTAAAGGTTATATTTGATGAATCTCAGAGGTGCATACAGAGCATGGCTGAATATATCCGTTCTTGAAGGCAATGGCTGCCATCATATCACAGACCCTGCAACACAATAATTTACCCAGGGTGGTTGAAAGGCAGTAAATAGCAAAATTAGAATTACAGGTGCCCCCTTATTCACTTCAGAGACTGAAACTGTATGTGTTAGAGGCAGACACATTTATTTGAACCCATATCTACCCTGATAAAATGTAAGGGAGCATGTGAAAAGGATGGTTTCTATTTTGAAAGTGGGTGCCCAAGTAGGTCAATAACATTTTCCTTGCCCACACTTTACTGTTCTGTACTCCGTTCCCTTCCACTGTTTTGCTCCACAGCTAAATTCCTATACTTCAAAAGAAGCTAGCTGGGAGAAAAACACTGGGGAGATAGACAAGGGAAAAAATCTGCCTTCCTGACTCTCATATACTATTTGCTCTAAAAAGTGATCCAGCCCAATGTGGGCCAGATAAAATTTTTAATCAAATAGTTTTGCTGTTGCTACGTGTATTTTGAAATGGAAAACATTTTTCAATACATATTATTGATGAGTAAATGAATCGTAGCAAGGGAGAGCACACACAGCACTCAAAGGCACAGTTGTTACCCAAACTGGACCCAGAGAAGGGGAAATTAGTTTTACAATAGGTTCCAGAAAGGAATAACATGAGACCTTGTAGCCTATGTACACCAAGGTGGATCTCAGTGGGGATACCCCAAAATAAAATTATAAAGAAGGAGAGTGGGAGTAATTGTAAACACAAACAAATAACTTTAGGAAGGGGGGAGGAGGGGAAGGTGATTTTAAGCCGCTCTGAGACTCCTTCGGGTAGTGAAGGGCAGGATATAAAACCAAGTCGTCGTCATCATCGGCTGCTTCTTCTTCCTCCTCCTCCTCCTCCAGCAAAGAAGTTTGAAATATGTTAGCACAATCTACTAGCAATTGAACTAGCAGTCTGGAACTGAATGTGTGCATTCTGACACAGCTGTCCTGCTACCCCAAGCACTTCACAGGATTTTTTAAAAAAGAGGTGCTTTCCTTAGTTGTCGTGAGCCTCCTAGGGAAGGGCTGCAAGGATTGCCTCTCTATTATTCCAGTCTTGCTACTTTTGCCTGCCTCGGTGCCACTGTTAATCTATTTTTCTAACTCTGAATACTCCATGCATATAATTTGCTTAATTCTCAGAATTTCCCCCCTTTACACATGACATCATTGGTTACAGCTGCCAGACCTCCTGCTATGGCTGGAGACCTCCTGCCAGCAACCCTCATGCATGGTGTGACATCATGTTGGTCTAGAAACTTCTGAAAACTCTGTGGCTTTACCATAAGGTTTCTGGCAATTCCAAGAGCGACATGACATCATCTCTGGTTCTGTTCAGTAATGACATCACGGAGCCTAAACGTTGGAGAGCGATCAGACGCCGGGGTGCACCGTTTACAACCGTTGCACTCAGTTTACCACCACTTGGGACCTAGTGGCAGAGTGCAACGGTGCAACGGTGTTTGCCTGCCTCGGTGCCACTGTTAATCTATTTTTCTAACTCTGAATACTCCATGCATATAATTTGCTTAATTCTCAGAATTTTCCCCCTTTACACATGACATAATTGGTTACAGCTGCCAGACCTCCTGCTATGGCTGGAGACCTCCTGCCAGCAACCCTCATGCATGGTGTGACATCATGTTGGTCTAGAAACTTCTGAAAACTCTGTGGCTTTACCATAAGGTTTCTGGCAATTCCAAGAGCGACATGACATCATCTCTGGTTCTGTTCAGTAATGACATCACGGAGCCTATGATGCCACCACCCATGTCCTTACCTCATAAGACTCTGCCAGTTGTCTGGCAACTCTATCATTGGTCGAAGATGCACCTGATTCTCAGGCTTTGGCCCACCCCTACCAGTAGCAGATATGGAACCCAGATTTTAATGAGAAACAGATGCTGTGCCCATTATACCTGCCCATTGGCACTGCACAGGTATTCTTATGTTCTCTCGCCTTCTTCTTCTTCTTCTTCTTCTTCTTCTTCTTCTTCTTCTTCTTCTTCTTCTTCTTCTTCTTCTTCTTCTTCTTCTTCTTCCTCCTCCTCCTCCTCTTCCTCTTCCTCTTCCTCTTCCTCCTCTTCTTCCTCTTCTTCCTCTTCTTCTTTTTCCTCCTGCCCCCAAAGGGCAGTTCTTCTTCTTCTTCTTCTATAAGCCATATTTTCTGTTCTACCTCACCCCCCCTCTCTTTTGTCCTCTAATACATCAATACATAGTCTTTCAAACTTTTCTCTCCCTTTTCCAGTTTCAATCTGTCTGTACAAGGGACCTAGCTGGCAACTGGAAGCATTAATGGTTGGGAGTATTAGAACACATGTGTAAGCTTCGACCAGAGTATCTCAGAACACTGGGTAATACTGCAGATGGTGGTAAATGTCTTAGGATGGAAAATGTCTTAGGGAAGTAAATGTCTTAGAATGTTATCTAAGTACAGAAGTCAGCTTCCCCAGTTTCTGAAGAAATATTGTTTCTATTACATAGGCAACAGAAAGCAAAACAATAAAATCCCATTGAATCTTACAAAATCAGGCCCATTCTAGTCTTCTGCATAATATACAAGATGGGACCAAGGTCTATCATATGTAACCACTATCTGAGTGCAAATACATTTATTTCTGCTAAAGGTTAATTGCAAAAAAAAAGTTTTATATTTTAAAAGTTCAAGGTGTAATAATTAGTTAGATATTATTGGCTAGAAAAGTTACATAATGCTGGAGTTCTTCCATTAAAGGATGAATGTAAAAAACTTGGCACCATCAACCAGAAAATGTGTGCATGTGGATTTTGATCTGGGCTTTCTGCAATGAAGTAAAAATGATTCATCAGGGAATGACTACCCACAGAAGGAGGAAAAGAAAGAAAAACATATTTTTTTTTGCAGACTAATGTCTAATTCTCAATGCAAAACATTTTTGGGCCTTGTTATGTGCTGTTATTACTTCTTTGAGCTTTTAATAGTTCTGTGTTTTACCTATAATTGGTTTTCCCCACTTTTGTTATATAAGCATTCCATATTATATTTCCTTATATCCTCCTTTGCTACCTGCTACATAAGTATATTCAGGAGTGAACTGGTAAGCCACTAAATGCCTCATGGACACAAAGTTCAATGGGAACTTTGCAGTTCTGGTCACCACACCTTAAAAAGGATATTATAGCTTTGGAAAAAGTGCAGAAAAGGGCAACTCGAATGATAAAAGGGTTGGAACATTTTCCCTATGAGGAAAAGTTAAAGCGCTTAGGGCTTTTCAGCTTGGAGAAACGACGGCTGAGGGGTGACATGATTGAGGTTTATAAGATTATGCATGGGATAGAGTATGTAGAGAAAGAAGTACTTTTCTCCCTTTCTCAGAATACAAGAACTCGTGGGCACTCAATGAAATTGCTGAGCGGTCGGATTAGAACGGATAAAAGGAAGTACTTCTTCACCCAAAGAGTGATAAACACATGGAATTCACTGCCACAGGAAGTGGTGGCGGCTACAAGCATGGACGGCTTCAAAAGGGAATTAGATAAGCATATGGAGCAGAGGTCCATCAGTGGCTATTAGCCACAAGGTATAGATAGGGGCTCTGGGGCAAGTGATGCTCTGTCTTCTTGGTGCTTGGGGGGGGGGGTCAACAGTGGGAGGGCTTTTAATGTCCTGGCCCCACTGGTGGACCTCCTGATGGCACCTGGTATTTTTGGCCACTGTGTGACAGAGTGTTGGACTGGATGGGCCTTTGGCCTGATCCAACATTGGTGTCTCTTATGTTCTTAACTGTTTATAAGGAAACACACATACTTCTCTTGTGAGGCTTCCAATGGAAAAGCCTGCCCCCAGGTGCTGCACTGAGGGCTCTATGTACTTGGCTGAGATGTGCCAAACCCCTGCCATTTTATTTTGAGTGGCAGCCTTTTCTTTCTGGAGCAGCAGAGAAATTTAGCAGAAAATCCTGTCCTACTATCAAAATAGCTCAGGACTCTATTACATTATTTTTGAAAGACCAGTCCTTCATTGGTCAATGACATTAAATAAATAATGATTGTGAAGATGGATTGGGGGCAAGAATATAGGACAGCTAACATTTGCAAGGAAATGCATCCCTTCTTCCTCTTACTTTTGTAATCCTATGCGTAGCTACTCCAAGCCCAATGGGCTTAGATTTAAGAACATAAGAGAAGCCATGCTGGATAAGGCTGTGGCAGACCAGTTCTCCTCTGGCCTGCAGGCACTGGTCTACCCTGCCTTCCTGGATTTTCCCAACACCTGGAGGGGATTTTATCTCTCTTTGTTCAGCTGTCGCCATCACCTGAGCTTTATAGGCATTGCCCACTGGGGGGTGTGTGTTTCAGTACTCCCATCTTCCCTTCCAAGTTCTGAGGCCTTGCCTCTGTGTCTCCCACTACCCAGCATCTGGTTACAATGGGGACAGCTTACTGCTTTGTGTACCACTGAGGGAGTAGCTACTTACCAACTGTCTGCCCTCCCCTTCCTCCTGGTGCTCCTTTTAAAATAGTGTGTCCAAGACTGTGGAGGTCTATGCGACACAGAAAACCACTGCCAGGATCAAAAGTTACAACGTTTCTATTAAAAGAAAGTTCACAAGCATATTCTTAGCACAACACCAGATTGAGCAAGGGATTCAAAAGAAAAGGGTAAAACACAATTTCTCTGTCCCTCCCTTTATACATGTCCTATCAGATGTCAAATATAAAGCAAGCTCCATAGCTTCGAAAGTCACAGATCTTTTACAGGAGTTCCATTACCTTCAAGGCTCTTTCCAGTGTGCAGGCCAGCACATGGCAATGGCTGCCTCCTCCAGACTTCAGTTAAGAGTCCTGTCTTCCTTGATGGAATCAATCCAACAGAGAGTTTCCCGCCTTGCTCCAAGCAGTTTATCATATCTGTTTTTCCACCCACTGACCAAGTCAGACTGGGTCAAAGAAGTTTTTCCTGAAGTCTCCAGGAGTTTCTTCCTGTTCTAGTACTCAATACCTCCGAATCTCTGTTCCCTGCACTGGGACCAGACCAACCCATTTCTTCTAGCTAGACATATTAGCATTTCTTAAGAGATAGCTGAAGTGAGGGTGGAAAGCCATTTGAAGTGATTTTCATCTTCCTGTCTGCTCTCTGCCCAGAGAGAAAAACTTTTAAAAACTCCTGGTGAAGGTTCTTCTCAGTTCACTGGCCTTTACATTTTTACTGACCAGTGTATGAGAGTGATTTTTGTACCAAATTGTTAGACTATTAGAATTAATTAATGTTAGGATAAATTAGGCTTGTTTGAGTTTGTCTAGGACAACTACTACGGCAGAGAGAACTGCTATAGAACCCCTACATTCCCACCTACCAAACAGGTGCTGGTGCTTAACTTTAAAGCCCTATATGGCCAGGGTCCGACATACCTGAGAGACCACCTTTCACAATATATACCCCAGAGAGCACTGAGGTCAGGGTCCCAGAACTGACTGGCCCTACCGGGCCCCAAGGATGCCAGGCTCACCACCACCAGGGCCAGGGCTTTTTCAGTGGCAGCTCCATACTGGTGGAATGAGCTCCCAGAGGAGATCAGGGCCCTGCAGGATCTTGTGCAGTTCCACAGGGCCTGCAAGATGGAGCTCTTCCACCAGGCTTTCAACTAGGAGCCGCCCCCACTACTACCAATGAGCTGGCCTGTAGTTTCAACATCTGGCCTCTACCACGGCACTCAGGAAGACCATTGAGTGGCAAACTGTCTGGCAGTATGGTATTTCCAGCATGCCATCTTGTGTGCCAAATGATTCAGCACTAGCACTTCATGAGACTGTTGTTTTATTGTAATTGAATTTTAAACTGTTTTTATGTGAATGAATGGTCATTTACAGACCAAATATGTAAGCCGCCCTGAGCCCGCTTGCGGGGAGGGCGGGGTATAAATTAAATAAATAATGATAATTTGATGAGGAACTTTATCCAAAGCTTTCTGGAAGTCTAGGTAAACAATATCTACTGAGGCACCCTTGTCCACGTATTTGTTCACCCCTTCAAAGAACTCTAAATGGTTAGTGAGACCAGATTTTCCCTTACAGAATCCATGTTGATTCTTTTCAATAGCTTTGGTTCATCAATGTGCCTTATAAGCCTATCTTTAGTAACAGACTTACCTAGTATCGATGTAAGACTGACTAGCCTTTAATTTCCCAGATCTTTTCTGAAACATTTTTATAGATTAAGGATACATTAGCTACCTTCTAGTCCTTGGGAATGGAGGCAGATTTTAGTGATAGATTGCATATTTTTGTCAGGAGATTCACAAGTTCCCATTTGAGTTCTTTCAGAACTTTTGGATGTATGCTATCTGGGCTGGTGATTTGTTTCTCAATTTGTTTCTCAATAGATTCTCAATTTTACTGGACTGTATACCCTCTTTGACATACAGAGCCACTCCACCTCCAATCCTTCCCTCCCTATCCTTCCTATATAATTTATATCCAGGAAGCACTGTTTCCTACTGATTATCCTCATCCCATCCAGTTTCTGAAATGCCCGCTATGTCTACATTCTCTTCTGACACTAAACATTATAGCTCCCCCAATTCTTTTTGGATACTTTAAGCATTTGCATATAATCATCCATACTTCCTCAGACATGTTAGGCCTTCAACCTTCCTCGTGTGGCCTCTAGAACTTGTGAGGCAGTCAATATTGTTTGTCACTCTCTCAGTGGCCAGTCCTAGTCCATTTCCCTCTAGAGTGGTAACAGTTACCCCCTCATCTCATAGAGATGAGCCATGTAGAACCAGAGACATTTAATCTCCTGTCAGCTTTTCCTCAGTATCTCTTGAGTATCTTTGCATATGGTTGTAATGTTTGCCTTATTGAATTTTTCTGGCTTCCTCAAAATTCCCTGGATGATTTTTCAACACAGTTTTTGATGAAATGTGGTGCCTATCCTTGGATCTTGAAGTCCCATGTGTGCAGGGGCTTCTTGCTATGTCAGTGTGACTAAAAATGCTTGGGGTGACTAAAAATGCTCTGTGTAACGGCCTTGCTTGAGTATCAGAGCCACGGAACTGGGATTAGTAGAATGCAAGCGAACTCCAAAAAGACAGTAGTAGTTTAACCAGTACTGAAATGTGGACACAAAGACACATGACTTTCATCTTTAGAGGCCTCACAAACATCTTTGTTTTGTGTCTATGGATCTTGCTGCTTAACCTTCCTTTTCTTGGTCCAGTATTAACTTATTGGTTATCTTATTGTAATATGTATTATTGTTACGTGTACCTCAATACTGTTTGACCTCTGAAGAAGGCCCCAACAGGGTGGAAACACATCAGGTCATGTGTATTGGCCCTTGTGTTTAGGCCACCGGAACTTTTTAACGAGGCTTTCATTTGCCCCTTATATGTTTTTAACTGTTTTTCTAATAAATACATGTATTTTTGTATAGTATAAGTTTCAACTAGGTTTTTAATATTGGCCATTTATTAGACTTCTTTCTTACCCTTGTGGTTCTTGATGCCTGCTTATTTATCCAAATGGGGAAAAAATAGAAGTTTTGGGGGATCTTTTGGAGTTGGAAAAATGACACAAACTTGTTTCAACCTCTGAGCCACAGCCCGGATATGGAGGATCATCCCACCTCCATGGCTACTAGTTACCAATGGGGAGGATGCTACAGATCTTATCTTATTTGACCTTCGTTTTCATGGCATTCAGGGGATTCTGCTCCCTTCCCTGAAAACATGCACAAAACCCAAGAGAATTGTTTTTGAATCATGATTGCCAATTATGGAACAATTCAGTCCCACTTGCACCCTATTATAAGGGTCAATTTTCTCCTATAAGTAAATTTAATGATGGTTGGTGCTAGATTTCAAGAACATATTCCAACCACTAAGAACTGATTGTGCACATCTAACAAATGTAGTTTACTCAGGAATTAGGGCTCTGACCAAAAACATAGTAACTTTGTTTAAATTTTGATGAGTCAACGGGTCCTCCAGAAAGGCTATATTGATTCCAGCAGTTCTATTGATTCCTCTCATATCAAATCTGAGCCACTAGCAAATTCACAGGTCACTGATGTATCCTTCAATTGATCTATTCTTGGCTTGCTTAAAATATTGTTAAGTGTTTGCAGTAACATCTGGTTAAGTCTTTTCTTAACCCATTTAAAAATTCAGTCAGAATATTTTAAATTTATTTAGAGCTGTTGTAAAAGGTTATTCATTTTCCTAATCCCAAGGGCAGATGTAGATAGCATTAATTTAGGAAACTGAAGGTGCTGATTAAGTGATTCTCATTCCTGTAACAGAGGCTGATACACCTTCCTTGGGAGAGGAAGCAGTCAACCTTGTGCACATGCAAATCCTATTTGGGCAATTTTATTTCTAATTGCATTTTCCTAGTCCTAAATAGTTGATTTCTGCAGGAAACAGGTCTGTGGGTTTGAATTTTGTTTGTTGCTGTGCTGTTCTGGCCCTTCAATATGATAAACTGTTCACTATAGTTAAAGACTCTATGTGTCTGTTTTGTCCACAGAGCACTGTGAATGTTCTTATCTTAATTCTTTGCAAACATGAGAACTAATTGAAAAGAAAAGGCATCACATAATTACATATAATTTTTTTTTAAAAAAAACAGCATAATGCTTTGTTATATAAGCTTGACTAAAACTGATTCATGAGCCCATGTGCCAACTCCATCCTATCCAGAAGATTTGATTCACACCTGTTGGGTTACATCAGCAGTGACCTATGCTAGGGCATTCTTTTTCTGTGGTGGCTCTACTTTTGTGGAGTAGACTGCCATATAAAATAGAGCATAAGAACATAAGAGAAGCCAATGTTGGATTAGGCCAATGGCCCACCCAGTCCAACACTCTGTCACACAGTGGCCAAAAATACCAGGTGCCATCAGGAGGTCCAGCAGTGGGGCCAGGACACTAGAAGCACTCCCAATGTTGCACCCGCCCAAGCACTAAGAATACCGAGCATCACTTGCCCCAGACTGAGAGTTCCTATCTATACCTTGTGGTTAATAGCCACTGATGGACTTCTTCTCCATATCTATATATCTAATACCCAAGTGGACCCTCTGTGCGGATATCTAAATCCACACTTCGGGGGTACTTGGGGGGCAGGGAGAGGTTTGTGCACACGTGGGGCAGTCCCCACGTGTGCACAAAAATCCTAAATGTTGAAAAAAAATTGGGGGGATGTTTAAATCCCCCCGAAATTCACAGAGCGTCCCCTGCGCATGCGTAGGGAATGCTCTGCGACTGCCACTGCCGCTTGGGAGGGAAGCGGGGAGGGGGGGCCAGAGCAGTGAGGGCCGATCGGCTCACCGATCGGCCCTCAGTTTACTTAGGAGCCTTTGATGAGAAACTTTATCAAAAGCTTTCTGGAAGTCAAGGTAAATAACATCTATTCAGTCCCCCTTGTCCACATTTTTGTTCACTCCCTCAAAGAACACTAACAGGTTAGTGAGACAAGATCTTCCTTTACAGAACCCATACTGAGTCTGCCTCAATAGTTTTTGTTCATCAATGTGCCTACTAATTCTTTCCTTAATAACAGTTTCCACCAACTTACCCGGTATCGACATCAGACTGACTGGCTTGTAATTTCCTGGATCTCCTCTGGAACCCTTTTTAAAAATGGGAGTGACATTAGCTACCTTCCAGTCCTCAGGAATGGAGGCAGATTTTAATGAAAGATTACATAGTTTTGTCAGGAGATCCACAAGTTCACATTTGAGTTCTTTCAGAACTCTCGGATGTACGCCATCTGGGCCTGGTGATTTATTAGTTTTTAAGTTGTGTATCAGTCGTACGACCTCCTGTCTTGTCACTTCAATCTGACTCAGGTCTCTCAACACCCCTCCCGAAATCAGTGGTTCTGGAATGGGCAAGCACTTCTCATCTTCCACAGTAAAGACAGAGGCAAAAAATGCATTCAGCTTCTCAGCCATTGCCCTATCATCCTTCAGTACTCCTTTTACCCCTTCGTCATCCAAGGGCCCGACTGCCTCCCTGGCTGGTTTCCTGCTTCTAATATATTTGAAGAAAGTTTTATTGTTGGTCTTTACGTTTTTTGCTATATGCTCATATTCCTCTTTTGCCTGCCTAATCACAGACTTGCATTTTATTTGCCACAGCCTGTGTTCCCTTTTATCAACCTCACTGAGACTAGCTTTCCATCCCTTAAAGGAATCCTTCTTAACTTTTACAGTTTCCATAACTTTGTTTGTTAACCATGCAGGCCTTTTTCTATACCTATTTGTCCCATTCCTAACCTGCGGTATATATTTTTTTCTGAATTTCTAGGATTGTAGTTTTAAATCGTGTCCAAGTTTCCCCAATGGTTTTGACCCTTTCTATTTTTCCTTTCAGTTTCTTCCTCACATGTCCCCCTAGCAGCCAACTGGAGCTTGGAGCATGGGGATATCAATTAAATCCCTGCTTTTATTATTTTCTTCTCCCCCAGGGTTTAGATTGGCATGCTGGGGAGGGGAGGGGGTTACCTACATTGCAAACTGGCTGGCTGGGATGAGGGCTAACTAAAGGAATGGAACTCTACTGGTCCCCAACAGGCACAGCATCTGAAGCAGCCCTCCAATCCCCACTGGAGCCTCCCCCAGCTCTCAACCTGGCAGGGAGCAGAGTAGGGGCAACAGGAAGCGGCTTACTCAAGAGCTCTTCCCAATGCTCTGCTGCATGGTGCAGCCAGCCTGCCTCCCTCCCTCCTTCCTTGCCACAGGAGCACCAGCATGAGGCAAACAAGGACTGCTTCTTTCCCCAGAGTGGGAGGGTGAAATTGGAAGCCTCAGATGGGGAAGATTGCATGGGGGTGGCTAAGCAGTGAAGTGGCTAAATTTGCAGATGACACGAAGTTGTTCAGGGTGGTGAGAACCAGGGAGGATTGTGAGGCACTCCAAAGGGATCTGTCGAGAATAGGCGAGTGGGCATCAACATCGCAGCAGCAAATTCGATAGGGGGCAATGCCCTTAGTGCCTCACTGCTGGCTACTGCCCTGTTGGGAACACACAGTGTTGTGTGCACCATGATGTTACTTGTGTGAAAACTGAGAAGTGATGTAACGTCATTCTAGGAATTATCAGAGACTCTACGATAAAACCAGATTTTTTTTGCAATCCCTAGAGCTATGTGATGCCACTGCTCAGAACAATGGTAGGCAACAAGAGTTGCCAGAGGGAGGCCTCATGCCATAGTGGAAGCCCTGGCAATCTTAATGTGAAGCGAGGGCTGTATCTTTTGTCTTCTTTAGGAGAGGAAATATTATTTTACAGAGTATTCCATTTATTCTTGGATTTATTGTAGGCTATCCTGGTATTATTGGGTTTATGGATATAGAGGTATAATTTATTAATATTGATCTGTAATAAATTTAGATACTGTTTGCATTTAGTTGCAATTTCCAGTGATGGAAAGGCAGTATAGAAATCTTCCTTTCCCTTTCTTTATTCTCAGTAAAATATTCCATAAAGCACAGTGGCATGTCAGTGGCATGGCTGCTCCCACACTGTTGGTGATAATGTCTGAAGGAAGTTGTTTAATGAGCAGCAACGTGGTAACTTCCCTGTGAACCTTGGAGGTTGGCTATAGCAATGTGAGAAAGGAGTCATCTCATCAACTCTGTTCCCTGTGATCTCAGTTACTGGAACTCCTGGAGTAGTATTCAGAGAGATTTGACAATGCCATTCAGACCCCATTCAGATATTTAATCATAAATTTAAGTAACATGTTGTCTTGGTGAAAAGCAAATGTTTTTTATTGGGGTACAGGAAGAGAAACAGGGCAAGCACTACAACCGTGGCCCAAACACTGCTTTTTGATACTATCTGAGCTCCCTGTTACAGTTTTGTATGTGTGTGAGGCTACTGAGACTATTACGGAATAATTTCCAAGAGAGAATACATCCCATATATACATCCCTTGTCTATATTTGTCACACATGCAGAAGATGTAAATCAGTGTTTTTCACATGCATATCAGATTTACCAAGATTAAAGATAAAGGAAGGAATTTTGTTCCAAACAGTGGCATTTCAGTGTACTAATCTTTTTTTTATCACTGTGTCCTTATCTAATAATCTCTCCCTATTTACTACAATCTAATTTCATTCAGTTTTAGCGGTCACTACTTTTCCATTCAAAGTGATCTGATTAGACCTTTCAATATTTCAGTTTTTCAGCATATGGCACATCTCTTTCAAGTCTCCATACTAGATACTCAGGTGAAATTTGATTAAACTGGACAATTTATTTATGATGCATGGCCCGTTTAAGATCCCGAAGCAGGCAGGAAGGCGCCAGCAGAACTCTGATCCATCAAGGGAACTAGTTAACCTCTCTTTGTCCTTGATATATAATAAAATCTTAGTCTGCTGCAGAATTACATCAGATTTTCCTTGCATAAGAGCAAGCCTAAATGCCTAAACAGTGATCAAACTCTAAATATTTTTTTTTCCTTTCTACTCTCAAGAAATGTACATTTTCCCTCCTATATCTTGACCAGATTAGAGCCTAGGCCTCTTTCATTGCATGTGCAATGAGGCTGGCAAGTGCAATGATTTTGTGTCTTGTAATGTTGTTCATTGATAAGGTTTAGCGCTGTTCAGGGATGTGGCTAATTTCCTACCTATACCACAAAACACAACAACAACAAAAGTCTTCTCAATGGTTGTAGACAGTATGGCTGCAAACAAATGGTTTCACATTGATGTTTGCAAAGTGAATGATTCCTTAATGAAGCAATGTCCTTTAAAAACATGGTGAGTAGACAGTAAACATATGAGCACAGTGATAACAAGGAGCTTAATTACTCCCTTTCACCCATTACACAGAATACATGGATGGCTACAGTATGTATTTGCTAGCTTGTTAAATAACAGCTAAACATATCTTCTGTAGCATGTCACCACATAATTTGTTTTATTATACATGCCTATGGATATCATGTAATTTATTATACATGCCTATGGATCAAAACACAACAACAACAAAAGTCTTCTCAATGGCTGAAGACAGTATGGCTGCAAACAAATTGTTTCACATTGATGTTTGCAAAGTGGATGATTCCTTAATGAAGAACACAACAACAACAAAAGTCTTCTCAATGGTTGTAGACAGTATGGCTGCAAACAAATGGTTTCACATTGATGTTTGCAAAGTGAATGATTCCTTAATGAAGCAATGTCCTTTAAAAACATGGTGAGTAGACAGTAAACATATGAGCACAATGATAACAAGAAGCTTAATTACTCCATTTCACCCATTACATAGAATACAAGGATGGCTACAGTATGTATTTGCTAGCTTGTTAAATAACAGCTAAACATATCTTCTGTAGCATGTCACCACATAATTTGTTTTATTGCACATGCTTATGACTATAATGGATCACGGACAATGTAATTAGTAATGGAAAAGCCCTTCCAGCAGCTAAATGTGTAACTGGGTTGAATGTTGAATGTTTAGGTTGATCATGCATTGAGCAGGGGGTTGGACTAGATGGCCCGTATGGCCCCTTCCAACTCTATGATACTATGATTCCATGATTCTGTGCTTTCTGTCTTAGAAGAAAGGTATTTTCCCCAAGAGCTTGTACCCAAACTCTCAATGACCCATCCCTGCTATCCCCAGTACTGGAGCCAAGAGACATTAGAAGCAGCATTTCTTAAAGTTCTTCATTAATGGCTACTCCTGACTGTCTGAGCATCTAGGTCTTAAGATGGGAACTCTGTAGCTGCACGCCCTCCCTGCTATCAGATCACCTTCCTTCACAAGACTTGATTCCCTCTCTTTCACAAGTCCTCGTGGGTCCCCTGCTTTGTAATTAACAATTGTTGAGCAACATAAAAGTTACCAATTTAATAACAGTGTATATACAACAGTCCAATACAGGAGATCTGAAAGAAACCAAATCTTTCTCATCTACCCCTCTACCTAATCATCATTTAAATGCCATTAGGGGTGGCTGGCATCCATTCTGCTTTCATATGCGGATTCCTCTTGACAAAACCCCAATACATAGATAGGGACACAATCCTGGCCGGAGCAGGATTTCCCATAGCTTCTTCCACCATTCCAGTACCCATTGTTACTGCATATCAACACTCACACGTAAGGGTTCTGAGCACATATGTGTGATGGACAGAATCAAGCCCGTTCCATTTTTCACATCTGCTAGTCCTCCTTTGTAACCTGGTGGTTTGAAGAGAAATGCAGCAATGGACAATTAGGGCCCTCAGGAACTTTGGAGTGAGAAGGGGGGGGAGAGAAGAAGAGGGGAAAAGAACTGTTTAACAGATGTTTGAGTTAGAAAGGATTTAGAGATTCCTTATGCTCTGTTTCCAGTCACTTCATGTAGAAATGGTTGTGTGTGGTGGCCTAGTGTGGTATAGTAGTTTATGGTTCTCATATGTAGAGTCATGCTTAGGGTTATCTGGAAGCTATGGAACAGGTGTGAGTCTGTGGTTTAAAAAGCTGTGGAAGAGCATAACAGCTTTTAGAGTCCAAGGTAGTTTGGCAGCTACTGGCATTCTCTCCACTCTGACACAATATATATGTTATATTAATAAACTGTATATCCATATCTATTTGTATACCATCAGTCCTGAACACACCATTTTACTTTCTCCTCACTATAAAGTAAACTTTTTTGTGTGTTCAATCTCTGTTGTCCTTCTTGGTATTTATGCCAGAAAAAGCTTATGACTGGGTTTTACCAGGGCAGTAAGATAGTACCTCAGAGGTGGCTATCTGTAAATAGTCTCAGGGCCAGCAAAAAAGTGTTTCCTTGACCCATTTCACAGCTGTGTTTAGTGGTGTGACAGGGGAAGTGTAGTGCGGGCAGCATTCTTCACGCAATCGCAAAATCATGAGGACAACGGCACGGGGCTGAGGGTGGGCTTACCAACAAAAGCATTTGACTGCCTGCTCTTGCCACTGCAACTTGTCACAACACATTTCACACCCATGGAAGTTATGGAATTAATTTCTTTGTTTTCAAACCGAGAAGAAAAAATGAACCATGGAGAATGGTGCTGAGGAATGCTGGTGCAGATGTGTACACGGAACATGTCTGGAGACATCCAATGTTTACTAGGTTGGAAAGAGTAGTGTCATATACATTGATTTATACAGAACTGCTTCAATGTATTTATTTCATTTTATTGTTTAAATTTTCCCTGATGGAAACAACCATTACAAGAATTTGGGGGGAAAGCCTGTTCTTTCCAGGTTCAAATTTCTATGCATTTGCTCCAGAAGTTATTACTTTGTGCCTGTTAGCAATTTATTGAAGTCCCATTTCCTTTTTGCTTTCACATTCTCTATTGGAGATTCTGGGAAATTATCAGGACTCTGCTCCAATTGTCCTTAAAGTCAGTGGGGAAAATCCCATTCATATGAAGGATCTCCAATAGGAACCATGACTCACAAAAGGCTCAGATGCCTGAACTGCATAAGAATGAGAACTTTGAATGAACAAAGAGTAGGAATGGAGGGCTTTTGACCTCTGCTCACTCTTAACTCAGGAAGCAGAAAGAGATGATGCAAACTGATCAGTGCTCCGGTTGGATTAAGACATGAAGAGGCTGAAGGGAGGCTGGTTGCCAGGAGCAAAAAGTTGCCAAAATGGAAACGATTTACATAAGGAGAGGGCAGAGCTGCATTGTGCTGTGGTCATTCCAGAGGAATATACGGAAGATAATGATTCACTGTTTAAGCAAGTAACAGGTCCATGCAAAGGACGATGGACAAGCTACTCAACTCCTCAGTACAAGCAGTAATAATTCTTTGATAAATTTTCAGGAGAAATATGAAGCCAGCCTCCTAAATTAAGGCAAAATAATTTGTATTGGGCTATTAATACCATTAAAATTGATTGCCTGAAGATTTGTTGTTGTGCTGTTAGATTAAAAGATATATCAATGTCAGTTTTGTACTGAAGACCCTCCCCCTTCGAATCAATCAGTGCCTGGATTACGCTCCTTTTCCTCCTCCGTCTTTATTATTTTTAAAAAAACCTAGTTATCCATTGCCTAGTGCCCCTAAGTTATATCATTTCCTACGAGGTTAATCTTTAGCAATATGTCAGGGGATGATGTGGAAGAAAAGAACTGCAGAACCTTACTCTAGATACACAGAACTGAAATGGAGTTGGGTTTTGTGAGGGTGAAATGGAAGAGGAGAACAATATAGGCCACATCTGGTACCCGCTGGGGAGAAAGGCAGGATATAAATGACGTAAAATAAATAAATGAATAATACCAAGCAACAACATGGCCAAATTTACAGTATCACATGTATGTGCTCCACATTAATCAAGAATAGCTACAAGAATCACCACTATCACTGGTGTGTATTTGAACTCATATGCTCCCATTAGGAATTGAACAAGAGACTATGTGGAAGCCAGACTGGGAGAAGTGTCTCATTAAGCCCAGTCCATAGAGGATAGGAATGGCCTTTTCTGTCAGGTTTTCTTCCCCTATGCAGGGTTTTCTGCAGCTGCTGTATCACCTAAACTCACCTGAATAATGCAATATTGTTGGGTTGGCATTCAGGTCAAACAGAAATTTGGGGCATCTCTAGAATTGCCAAACCTCCTGGTATGATGTACCATTGATTGTCTCTGTTGCCTGCCACCACCAGATAAAAAACATGCTGACAGCCTCTGTGCCAGCATGTGACTTCCAGGTACAACTAAAAAATGACAATGGGTAGCTCTAGGAATCAGTGGGAACTTATAGTTTTACCATAGAGTTTCTGATGATCCTTGGAGCTACCCATTGATACTTCCAGGATTTACCTGGAAATGATGCATCATCCTCCCCATGTCCCTGCCCCCCAACACCTCACTCAAATTGAACTTGAGGGAATTCCCATTTTTACATGCTACACATCATTTGGCAGGGCTGGGATATCAGATTTAGACACAGTCCATTTGGACCAGTAAGGATCTAACTAGTGGTGGCAGTAATAGTGCAGGTTACTAGCATGTAGGCAGAGATAACTCGCAAACATTCAGAGGTAACTAAGGATCGAAGGGAGGATTATTCCAGGCCAGCAAATCATAGGTTGCATGGCTGGAGGTAGCGATGAGAAAAACTAATTGAACTCTAAGGATTTTTCTGCACCTGTTATATATGTCACTTGTGTGCCCATACTGCAGTTTTGCTCCCCCTTGTGGTTGCTTTGATATTTCATCATAAAAATGGAGAAACAATGATAAAAGATTGAAGTGACCACTAGTGGGAGTAAAATACATGCAGAAAGGGGGGAGCCCCCAACACAGAATGGGCACACAACCAATGAAATAACATTCATGGAGAAACCCTAAGTGCTGTACAACATGGGGAAGAAGGGGATGAGGATTAGCACCTTGCTGCTCACAGTTGTAAGTAGGCAAGGATAAACAAATGCTGGCTGAATTTGAAGGCAAGGGTGATGTCAAAATTCTGGCAGCCATCCCAGGCTGCCCACCAACTGCATTAAAAGGAAGGACAGTGTTAATATTTATGCAGATCAACGTGCATTACCGTAGTTTAACCCATAGACTGTAGCTTCATGTCTTCAGTTCAGGGGGTGGGAAATCTATATGTACATAAGATGTACGTATACAGGATCTGTAACCATGATCACCATCCTTCCCCTAACCAGAAAAAAAATCAGTCCAATATGAACAGCCCTTCAGATGCATGTGTGGGGGGCAGGCACGTGGATTCTTTTTTTTAACGTTGATTCTTTCTCATTTTAGAAGCTCTGAAAGGGGTGTCTTTCTTTAAAAGATTTCTATCTTCGACTTCCGGTTTCTGGATTGGCAATGGCGGTCGCTCTCCCCAATGCTTGGGGAGGTGATTAGCACACCAGCGGTGAGGAGGGGTGCCACCTCAAGTGGTACCCCCACGGAACACTTGCGATGGGTTCCAGGCCAGGGGGCTTTTGAGGGTTAGTCTCTTTAGCGGCTTGATGCCAGAGAATAGAGGCTTCCCTCCACCCTGATGGTCCTGCCGCTGAGTGAACCTCGGGTACAAGCTAATCTGACCAGGACAAGCGCAGGAGATCGAGTGGAACAACGCTGAAGAGAGCGAGGTCAAAAATATGACCAACAATGAACGTGAGTTCGAAGTAAACGGATTATTGTGCTAAAACGGAGTACCTCCCCCGTGGGAAAAGCGGAGTGCAAGCGCATGGAAAGATTAACATAGTGAAGGGAGTAGGGGGGGAAATAAACAGCAAGATTTTTCTGAGAGACTTACTTGAGTACCGATAGTGAAACAACGAGCTTTTCGAGCCCTAGCAAAGTGGTTTGAAAGTGTAAACAAAGAGGAACATGGCGGCTTCCTGAGGAAAGTTTAAACTGAAACCAGGCAGTCAGAGTCCAAGACCGGAAGAGGGAGCAGACGTCATGAAGTTGCTAGCGGATATGCTGAAGCCGGTAATGGAGAAACTCGGTGGTATTAAGCAGCAACTGGCCACACTAAACCAAAACTTTGCTTCACAGCAGTGCCAGCTGGCAGAAATGGAAAAGAAAGTGGAGCAAGCAACTGAGAAAATCACAGAGATGGACACCGCAAATAAGAAAATGAAGAAAAGAGTGACAGATGTGGAAACAACACAAAAACTTCAGGAAACTCATTTATTACAGCTTCAAATGGAAAAAGCTAATATGACTCTCAGATTTCAGGGGGTGCCTGAAACTGAAAAAGAAGATCTGAAGAAGACTGGGAGAGATCATTGCTCCAGTAACAGTCTTATCAGCGGATGAGATAGTAAAAGACTATTGGGCATACTCCAATTATATTTAAAAAAATAGCCTGCCTGGAGAGATTGTGGTTAGATTTGCAAGAAAACAGACCAGAGATGTTATATTAAAAGCAACTTCGGCAAATCCACTGAAAATTGGGAACACAATCATTAAGATTTTAAAAGATATCCCATTTGAAATTTGTCAAAAGAGGAAAAGTTACAAGGAATTGATCTCATTTCTTCAAACCAATGGAATTCAGTATCGGTGGGTGATTCCTGAAGGTGTCATCTTTAAAGTCAACGATAAAAGAGAGAAGATTGACTCCATCTTCAAAGCTAAGGAATTTTTGAGATGTCAGCTAGGGTCGGGGGAAGAACTTAAAGATGAAGAAACCAAATCAAGTGACTCTGCTACTTCTGGAACGGACAAGGACTCTGTGGGTGAAGTGGGGGTGGGAGCGGGAGCAATGAAAACTGTATATGACTTTAGAGATAGAAAACCAAAGTAAGGGCAGAAGGACTCTGTAAATTGCTCTTTGAAGTAAAGAAGATGCTCAAGAAGTACTCTCACAAAGAATAACTTACTAATATAAAAGCTGTGTAAAACAAGAACTTCACAAGTATATTGCACTACTAACACTTGTATTACTTACATTTAGTTTAACAGGGAAAGGATCTCCTACTCTTGGGATTTTAGTTAGTGTGGGTATCTTTCCTTTATCCTTAGTTGTAGTCCCCCTTCCTATATTTTTTTGTTGTAGTTTAATAGTCTTATGAAAAGTAATCAAAATACCCCCTTGGGGGTTTAAAAAAAAGATTTCTATCTTTAAGTGAGATGTCAAATAGTTTTCCATTTCCATCTGTTCCACAATTTCCAATGCTGACTGGTGATGCAACATAATTTACAGTGAGGCTGTTGGGCAGAACATTCCCTGGTAACCAGTGGAGAGGGGGCAGGGATGAGGGAATCATGCCATGCCAAAGACACAACTTTACTTCCAACAAATACCTGGAAGTGATGTCAGGTTGCCAGTGTGTGGCACTCTAGGATTTGGGCAAAAATCCAACAGAGTCTCCTTGATATCACACTGGCAATATGATTTCACTTCTGTGTATTGGCTAGAAATAACATTGCACCATTGGCACAGCACCATTTAAAAAAACATTTTTCTTCCAGCCAGCCCTTGGAGAGTTGACAGGCCACAACAATGGAGACTGAGAGTGGGAGACCTGGTCTCCCTAGCAGCGGAGTATATATTTTTTTCAGAGGTAACTGCAACCCCTACCTTACATTTATTTTCCCCAAATCTTTGCCACCTTATTCTCATACTGCACTTTTTCTATCCTAGTCAACATCTAAGGCAGCTAAAGAGATATGCATAAGTACAAAAACATTAATCAATAATCTTTAAAATGAAACATAAAAAACAAATTTAAAAGCCACAACTAAACACAGAGAAATAAAGCAATAAATGTAGCAAAAAGGAGAAGGAAAACATTAATACTCAGAAGCAAAACAACAATAAAAAGCATTAAAACAGTGGCAGTCCGTTTCAAAAGAGAATGGCAGTTTTTTAAAAATGCAGAATAATAAAAAATAGTGATTTTTTTTAAATAATGCTTTTTATTGTTGTTTTGCTTCTGAGTGTTAATGTTCTCTCTCTTTAAAAAAATCTTTTTCAAAGTAATAGAATCTCATTTTTCTTCAGATAACAACAAAGATGCACATCTGGGCATTCTGTACCCTGGAGGCTCTGCTAACCTCCTCTGACAAGATGAGAGTTCTTTCAGCAAGGCTCCACCTGCTGACCTCAGAAGCCTGGACATTCATGCAGTGGCTGCAGTCTTTCAGGGACTTGGACCCAAGCTATTTAGAGCTTACTGTCAGAAACAGGACTTTGAATTGGGCCCATAAAGCTAATCAGGAGCCTGTGAAATTCATAAAACTCAGTACTTTTAAATACAACATGGTAGGTTCCAGCAACATCTTGGCTGCAACGTTTACATGACAAGTTTTCAATGGCAGCCCATGCAAAGCACACTGCAGAAGAGCAGCCTGGCATGTGTGACAGTGGCCAGGTCTTCTTTCTAGGGGAGCCAACTTCCATGTGATACCTGGAGATCTCCCACGATCAATCTCCAGACCACCAAGATCATATCCCGGGAAAAAATAGCTGCTTTGGAGGGTGGACTGTATGGTATTATACCCTGCCAAAGTGCCCTTCCATCCCAAATTCTGCCATCCTCTGGCTCCACCCCCAAAATCTCCAGGTATTTCCCAACCCAAGGCTGGCAGCCCTGCTTCTTTCTCTCAAAATGGCTGCAGATGAGTTTGAAATAAAACAGGTCACTCTGAGTGAGATCAGGCATTACTGATTCTCTGTAATATATAATTAAACAAAACTAAATATTCACGGTAAATGATCGGAAACACAATCTTGATTGATGTACAGGGTAAGTGAGTTACTGAGAGGGGCTAACCTAAATCTACCTGCATTACAAAATGATGGTGCTCTATTAAAAGTGGATTATAGTGTTTTATGACCTCCAGATAGAAATATCTGCATAGATAATGAATAATGAATAGACATCAGGCATCTATAAAATCACAGGTAGGGTAGCCAGTTGTCATGGGTGATGATGACCGCGCCAAGCCCCTGCTGAGTTGGCAGCACAGCCGGAGTTGCCAGCTTCACCAGAGCTGGAAGCTGGCCCCTCTGACTCCTCAGGAGTTGACAGCTTGCCGCCACCAGTGCCTGAGCCAGTAATCCCTGCACCTGGTCCAGCCACAGCCAATGAGGTACAGGTGCAAACAGAAATCCCATCTGATTCACCTCCATGCGTGGCTTGGCTGAGGGAGCGGCTCTGCAGGGACTTAGCAACCCACCACCGAGATGCAAACTGGCAGGGAAGGTGGATGCCGAGCCCTGAGTACTGACAGGAGCAGTGCTGCCATTAAGGGAAACACTGCCGGAGGCCTATATAGCACCTGCTTGGGGTAGGGCTCTCTGTGGGAGCAACAAGTCACATCCTCGTGCCCACCCTTGGTTCCTGTTTCCGGACCTTGCTCCTATTTGGATTCTTGGCTTCCTGACCTCCTGCTTCGGACAACTATTCTCTTGGACTCTCAACTCGGCTCCTATTCTGTCTCATTTGGCTACGACTTTCGGACCGGACCTGCCTCCTGGTCCAGCCCAGCCTGTGACACCAGCTCTGGTTTGGGAAATTCCTGGAGGTTTGATGGCAGAGCCTGAAGAAGGTGGAATCTGGCGAGGGGAGGGACCTCATTGGCATATGAGGAAGCTGCCATTTCCTTCAAGGGAACTGTTCTCTGTTGCCTGGAGATCAGTTGTAATTCCGGGAGATCTCCAGCCACCCCTTGGAGTTTGATAGGGTTCACATCACTGCCTCGGTAAATACCAGGAGATTTGGGCAGAGGATGCCTGTGGAGAACACTGTTTGGGGAGGATGTGACATCCCTTCCATGTGATAATCTAGAATGCCTCCCCTAGTCTCTATGGTTTTTTACCATACAACATTCCTACTGTGTCACTATTGTGGAGGCCAGTGTTCCTCCTGCTTCTCATTTCCTTGTGGGCAGAAGATTGGCCCTGGATAAATGGGAGGCCTAGGAGGTGATGTTCAGGGGTAGATGATTTCTTCCCCCTTCCCCTTTACTGTTTCCCACTCCTATCCCTCCCTCTTTCCATCCCCTGTCTTCTGAAGTCCCTTTTGCTTGTTCCTCTTCCATTGCACCTTGCATTGCTCCTCTTCAGGGCTATTTTTGGGCAGGAACGCACAGGAACGGAGTTCCGGCTGGCTCCCGAGTTGGCCACGCCCAGCAGGAACTCATTAGCATAACAGGCCACACCTAACAGCAGAAACACATTAGGATTGGCTACATTAGGGGTGTGTGGCCTAACATGCAAAGGAGTTCCTGCTACAAAAAAAGCCCTGGGGTTTGACAACAAACAAGGTAAACAGAATAAGAAGCAAAAGGTGGGTGTGGCTGGATGACCACACTTCTGGCAACATGGGGTGTGTGGCCTAATGTGCTAATGAGCTGTGCTGTCAGGGGTGTGGCCTAATATGCTAATGTGTTTCTGCTGTTGGGTGTGGCCTATTAGGCTAATAAGTTCCTGCTGGGCTTTTTCTACAAAAAGAGCCCTGCGTCCTCCTCATTGCTCTCCAAATGCTTCCAAGCAAGGCTTAAATGAGAGGCAAGGCACATGCTAGTAAACCGCTCACCAACCCTTCCTACTCATGCATTCCATTTCTAAAGCCATTTTCCAGTCTTCTGTTTCTTTCTCATTCTCTTGCTGGCAACACTGCTAAAATGTGATGAAGGGATAAAAAGGTTGGGAACTGGCTATCAAATATCTTCACATATAAACATATCTTATGCCAATGAATAAATACTTGAAACAAACAAACGGATAAATGCAGTCCCACAAAGCTGTCCTGCATTCAGGTGCATTCGCAATTAGTTTCGAAAGCAAGCCTATCAGAATTAATGCAGTGGAGGGACTTGGGTGGTGGTGGTGGAGGGTGACATAAACACATGTCTAAGGTGTGTGTGTGTGTGTGTGGTAGCCCTTGACAACCCCACAACTCATTTTAATGAGGCACTGAACAGTCATCTAGTCAAAAATAACCTTTACAATGCTTTAATAAAGTATAATGATGAATTAAGAAAGTTAAAAAACCCTGCTCACACACACACAAAAAAACAGAGCGAGAGAGAGGGAAAGGGCATTTCATGTTTTCTTGAGATGTATTCAGGCTGGTGACCTGGGGGTGGAAAGCTTGGCATCTTATTACCATTCCCATGAGCCATTCAGTCTCTGGATTTGTGAACCTCTCTGGAGCAATTCCATGGTCTGTAGCAGCGCACCTATCAGGGGAACCAAACTGATTAGCTGCAGCCTGCCTTGCACTGGAATTTAGATATCAAGCTTCTTGTGGGCTTGGAGGGGCCCTGTTTTGCTTTGCATTCCTGGATTTATTACTAAGCAAAACCATCCTTTCAGCAGGCTTCCCTGACTCTTTCCAGTGTGATTTTTTTTTACTATCTTCCTTTTCTCAATGGAACTCATTTTCCCCAGATAAGGTGTCAGAATTTAGTTCTGCTAATTAAAGCCATGAGCCCTTCCCAGTCCCTTTGCACTAGATCCCACCATGGTGAACCCAGGTGTTTACAACCTAGTGAGAAAGTTTTCAACTTCTTATTGTTTTAAAGGAGTATAATTGTGTCCAAAAGTCTGATTTCTTCCCCTACCTTATAAAATATATCCATACGTTTTAGTTATTTTTATGACATTTGAAAAATAATTAGGAATTGAGTCTGGTGACATTGACTCACTGGTACCTTGAACTCAGGCAAAGTTTTAAACAGGAGTGATTTTTTTTTTTTCAAATACAGGAAGGTTTTGAACAATTAGATAAGTTTAAAAGGCATCTGGGTGGGTTTAGGGCAACTTTAAACAAGCATTTTCCACATCAAACTTCATGAACTACTTTGGTAACTTGTTATTTTCAAGACTGCTGCCAGAAATTACCAGAAACATATCCTTCAGACATGCATTTTCAGGAATGGTAGGGAATCTCCTCATACAGGAAACCACAGGTTCTGATATGGTACATAAAAATCCAAAACCACTGTTAAGTCAAAATATTTCTACTCTCCAAAAAGTATGATATAGCTTCAATACATATAATAGCTAATTCCCAGCATTCAATCTGTTTTTCATGCTATTGAGTCTCCCATCTGTCACTACATTGGTAGTCATGGGTGGAACAAGGGTCAGAGTCAGGCCTCCTGACTTTATGTATTCTTATATAATTGAAATATTTACCATATGGCTTGGTTAAGCAGTAGCAAAGCATCGTAGTGCTTGTGAAGTGCCCTTAGGCTTGCATGTCAGAAAGAGCATACTGGCTCAGGATAGTGCTCTTACTTTCACACAGCAGAGACAGGTGTGTTTAAAACAACACCTATTTATTAGCAAGGAGATACAAGGATGAAAGAACCGATTTCAGGACAAGGGAGCCCGTGCTCTCCACTGTTCTAACAAACAGAACTAAGGGGCAGGGACTCCACCTCCATGAGAGTAAACCAACATGCACAATTATCAAAAGGAGGAACACACAGTTCCATTGTAATGTATACAATAAATACACCACAATGTAGTCCATTGGCCTCATGTGCATATCTGTTGCAATAGGGATGGCATTCTTTGGGCCTTTGATCCATGACAATTTCTGTCAGCACAAGAGAAAGAAGGGAGCAATTTTGCCCCTTCCTCCTACCAATTGCTGCGGTGGCTCAAGTGGTTAAGCTGCAGTGGCTCAAGTGGTTAAGATGCTGAACTGCAGGCTGTGGAAGGTCAGTAGTTCAGCAGTTCGAGACCCGGGTGCCACATGATGGAGTGAGCTCCCCTCTCTAGTTCCAGCTCCTGCCAACCTAGCAGTTCGAAAGCAAGAAATTACAAGTAGATAAATAGGTACCACTTCGGTGGGAAGGTAACAGCGTTCCGTGCGCCTGGGTGTTTAGTCATGCCGGCCACATGACCACGGAAACGTCTTCGGACAGTGCTGGCTCTTTGGCTTTGAAACGGAGATGAGCACCGCAACCCTAGAGTCGGATTCGACTGGCTTTCGAGCAAGGGAACCTTTACCTTTACCTACCAATTGCAACTTCCCAACCTGCATGGCTATTTCTCCATGTAGGTCCCAACACCTTGGTAATCAGTTTTCCTGAGGTCGGAAATCGCTACGGGGGGGGGGGGGGGGGGGGGGGGAAGAGATCCAGAAAGTCTGGGGATCCTTCCCAACACAGTCCTTGTGCTGTAACCAACCGTTTGTTCATTCTTCTCACCTTATTACGTTTTTCGGCAGCTGTCAAAATGGCTGCTGCTTCCTGACCTTTTCCTGACCTTCTGATAGGTGGCCATGTTGTAATCAAAGGGAACTCCTTTGATTAAAGGGAACTCACTCCAAAGATATCCTGGGCAATGAACAAGATGTGCTAAGGTTTTGTGCTTCTGGGCCCCAATCCAGCTTGGGACCTATTCTGCAGAGTATTCGGCACAAGGGAAAGGAGGTGTCGAAAACCATGGGAGAGACGTTCCCATGTTTTCAAAGCTGAGAAGTTTTTTTTGCCAAATGATGCTTTTGCAATAACAAATCTTTTCGCATAGCCAAGTAAAGGCTTCTCTCTTGCTTGCATTCAAGCCTGCATTGCGTAATCTGACTTTGCCTGTGCTACATTTCACTTGCAATGATTAACCCACTCTTCCTTTACGCAATGGAAGCTTCTGTGGGATATGTTCTTCTCCTGAATTAGACATGCAGCTTTGGTGTATTTTTATACCTAATTGGACCTAACCTGTCACACAGCAAATAGCTCTATCTATTGTGTGAGTTATAACATCTCTTTCTATACAACTGTAAATTATCTCCACAATTCAAACTCTTAAATGTATTTTAGGTAGAGAGATGTAAACAGCTTGTTTAACGTGACCTTCAAATGTCCTTTCCTGTTCAATCCTGAGCCGATTTCATTGGTATACAATATGCACTGTATTTTCAGCCTGTTACTATCGAATGGAGCTGCAAAATGGCATTCCCCCCTTCCCGTTTCTGATGCCTGTCATGCTTCGTCAATGCTGACAAGCAATTATTAGCCTTTGTTTCTTTTATACTGTATATTGGCAAAACAATCATTGCAAGGAATTGTAGAGGTAGAAACCATTATCTTTGTACTGTAGTGGTAACATAGCTTTTAGGCTTACTGAAAATATCCATTAGGTTCTGTCCTCTTATCTCGAAATGCTTTCTGCTCCGCTTTTGTGTTGCTCCAGGAGTTAAATCACCAGCCTCTGTGACACTAAGAAAGGACAGGATAACTTTATTCTCTCTCTAGCTGATTTTTTATTTTTGACTTGCCTTTGTGTGATGCTGAATATATTGTTTGTTCAAGTTCAAGCTGAGTTGTGTTAGATTTACAGGAATGACTTTGAAACTTTGTATTTTCTTATTTGCAATGGGTGATATCCCTTTCACTGTTTTGTTTATATATTTGAAAGATTATGCAACAGTATGATGCCATTATGTCCTTGTATTTCTGTGTTCTATGAATGTCTTTGACCAGAGTATGCATATGTACAAGCAAAACATTTTTTTTCTACTATTGGCTCTCATCTTTTGGTTATTGCTCCATCCTTTAACCAGGTAATCTATTTGCTTGGTATTTCAAGACTAGAGTCTATGCTTTAATCTGCTTGAATTGAGCTGCTTAAGGGCCATGGTGAGATGTGAAGACTTAGCAAGGTTGGGCTGTTCGATGTATTCCTGAGTGTTCAGCAAGGAGCATTTTATCACTTGAAACTGAAAACTGAGTAAATATTTTCTTTTGAGCCCAGCCTGTGAGCATCTCCTGTCCTCTGAGCTATGTTAGTGGCAACTGCCAATTTACATTTTTATGTTCTCAAATCCCAGGCTTCTTAGCCAGTGAAGTTGCCTTGTATTTTCTGGGATATCAGGTGATGGAATAAATCCTTGTGTGCAGTCGGGTTCAGGCAATAACGAGTTAAAGAACTGAGGACCAGGAGGGGAGAATTAAGAGATACAATGCTAAAATTAGAAATGGGCATGAGAAGGATAATAATTTGGAGAAGAAAAAAGATTGCTTGAAGAAGGCAATAAGCATAGGGAAAATGACTGAGATCCTGCTTTACATTAGCATTTTTATTTGATCATCTCAAAGATGTGTTTAATGTGACCCTTTAAAAATAGCTAGCAGCCTTTGCAGCTTTTCTAATAGTAGTGACTGGTGGAGTCCTGACAGGCCTATGAAATCAGATAATCCAGAGACACTCAGGGAAGTAATTTATACATTCTCTCTCTCTCTCTCTTTTTAAATGCCAAACAAAAATGTCTGTTAGAAATAGTAGAAACACAGTATAAGTGTCCACCATGGTTGGTACTTTTTTAAAAGTTGCATTTCAATACAGTATTAATTGTCCCTTTATGAGACAGCTAATGGAAAAATTGAAGAGGCATTGAGCCTGTGTGTGTGTGTATGTGTGTGTTTTCTTTGCATTATCTTTGGTTCGTAATGCAATTGTATGTCATAATTTTTCTGTTCATGTACCAAGTTACAGAACTCAGTGACTGCTCTCTGATTCACTGTTCCTTGTTTGGGACTGAAGTACCTCTGCTGTCAAGACTGCTTGTCTTTTCTGCATTCCCCATAATCACTATTTGAAGAGAAGGTGAGGAAGCAAGCAAGCTTCGATAACTACTGCAAACAACACCCCCTCCCCATGCACACAGACAAAAAAAAGCCCAAAACAAAACGATATGACGGGAAAAAACCACCTCTATAAAATCAAAAGTCTTTGTTTTATTCCATTTTTCAATTCATCTCCTAAACTAGGTCAATAAATTATTGTTGAAACAGTTTCCCAGCTGTGATGCCCGCTTGCCAAATTTCAGCCTAAAGCCATTTTTACAGCTTAATTGCAGCAGACTTGTAAATATGGGGTTGCTTTAAGAAAGGTTGACAGACTCTTGGTCTTGTGGTGCTACACAGGTGCTGTTTTAATAAATACCTTAAAATCTGTAATAACAGCACAACTTGAAATTTAGAATCCGTTTTGTGTTGATTCTAATAGCCCATTCAAATGCACAGTACAGGCTGTGTTGTCTGCAATCAGGAGGATTCTTGCCCAATTTACATTTAGCCCAGATCCTATAATTTTATCCTTTCATGGCCAAATTTTGTTCCCAGCTAAACACCCTACAGTCACCCCTGATATCCTATCCCATCTTCCCTTCCCCGCCCCTCTCTTAGGGAAATGGACATCTTTGGGCATTGTGAAATGCCCTTTTATTAATGTATTTATTAAATTAATTTATATTCCACCTTTTCTTGTGGCTCAAAGCAGTTAATCAAACACACAGGAGCAGCTGTCACTGCACGTTAGGGTCCTTTTATGTTATTTAAATATGTCCTAAAATACATTTCTAAATAAATCCTGACATGGATAGCCTATCCTGACATGGATAGTCCTGACTAGACTGATCTTGTCATATCTCGGAAGCTAAGAAAAGTTGCCCCCGGCTAGTATTTGGATGGGAGACCACCAAGGAATAACAAAGTCATGACATGGAGTGAGGCAATGGCAAACCACCTCTGAATGTCTCTTGCCTTGAAAACCCTATGGAGTCACCAGAAGTCAGCTGTGACTAGACAGCACTTTTCACCATCAAAATGCCAAGGGTTATGGGTTTGGTTGGGAAACAGTAATGGAAAGAGGGGGTTTCAATCTTGTCTACCCACTCTCTCTCCTGAAAAGCGCAGGTGCAACATTTAGCTTTTAAAAACAGAACAGTCTCAGCATTTGCAGACTGAGGCCAATTATGCATGGGTGTTTTGCCTTGCTTTCACCATGCATGTCCATTGGGTTTTCTTTTTAGTTCTGCATTGATTTGCCTCCCTTTAGCACTCAGTTCACTTTCTGGTCACTGTTTCTCCGGGTTTTCTAAGAGTGCTTTTGTGCCGTCCCCCCCCTTGCTTCACTTCCAAGCTTCCAAGTTAAATCTAAAGCATACAGATTCCCTCAGATTCCCTCTGCCCCTTTCCTGCCCCTCAAAGGCCAGTCCACCACCCACTTTCAGGTCGTTCCTCCCACCTTCATTGGTGAACAAGCTTTAGCTTCTCCTCTTTTAATTTTTTTTTTACGAGCTGCATGAGACTATCGCTAGTTTTGGCGGCAAAAGGAGAAACCTGATCTAGTGTTGACTTAGTAAACAGTGACCAAACAAGAATCTACACTTGTCAAACATGAAACCATAATATAATACGACTGCATGGCAACATTACAATTATATCAACAATAAATTTATGTAACTACTAATTTTTTGTGACTTTCAATTTTTGTGACCTTCAGTGATCATTAATTAGAACAATTACAATACAGAAGATATTGATACAATTTGAACAGTTACAAAGATTATAAGGGAATATTGATATTTCTATAACTCCCACTTGAAGGAGTACATCAATGCTGCTCCAGATCTGGTCAACGTTTCATATTCCCTCATCAGAAAATCATGTTCTAAATGGTTGGTATAATAAAATAAACACAAATAATATTCCTGTAAACAATGATGCTGGATCTCTATACTAAATATTATGAGCATACTGTGAATAACATTTACCCATGTGTATAGAAATATTGATTTCTAAAAGTCCATGTTTTCTCCTGTGATTACATTCTGATAACATGCTGTGTCTTATTTCGTCTCGCAGACCAAATGGCCGGCCATTTGGCCAGAGAAACTTTATAACCATGCCGTATAATCACACATTCTTTCATACCTCTAAGGGAAGAGGCAGACCTGATGGCGCCTGGCTCTGCCTCACATGCAAAAAGTCATGTCAGCAATGGAGAAGCTGGAGTTTGGGGTCATGTGACTGCAGGCGTGGTCTCCAAACTTCTAGCCAATCCTATGTTGCAGCTATGACACCCAACAATTGGGCACACCCATGCCCACTCACAATTGGCTAATAGCCACATCTAATTTGTGACTGGAATTGGGCTATAATTGTTCAGTCCCAATGAGAGAGAGTCTCTGTTCTTGCTCTCTTGGTCTCCTGCTGTTGCCTGTTTATTGCACCTGAAAATGCTGTCCTTTGAAGAGACAAAGGACTGCTTTGTGACTTAAAGCACATGGAGTGAAAAGACGGGATTTCCCTTCAAAATCCCTTGGACTATCTTGGTCTATTTTGTACTGTGGAATGTTCCTGAAGTGGTAATTATGTATTTCTTACTGTGTAGTTAAGGCAAATCGCCTTAGGCTTGTTATTTTGGTAAACTCTGGTAGTCTGTGTTAAGCTCTGTACTGAATAAAAAATTATTCTTGTTTCTAAATGGTCTCTGATGTTGTACCTGAGTTCCAAGTCTAAACTCCTGTGCCTAAGCTACCATTAAGCGTAAAGTGTGCAGCTCCGAGTAGAGTTGCTAATGTGTTAAATTCCAGATACCAACTGAGAGTTTGAACCTCTAATCTCAGGTTGGGGGAAACTAATGTAGAGGTTCTGGTGGCATATTGTTCTGAAACCAGAGAGGGTTTAGACTATCTCGTGGGTTGTTGTTTAATGTACTGTAAAAGTACAGGGTTCCCTCCCATCCCTGGACTGGCCTAGGGGGCTTAATCCTGTACACCGTGTAACTAACAAGAGTTGTTTTTTGAAGCACCAGTCAAAAATAAAGTCTACAACTGTTCTTGCAATCTTACAACTGGTATTGCTCCTTGTAACACACAATGCATAAAGCTTCAAATGGGAAGACTTCTCCCTGATGCCGATCATAAAGACATGGCCTTAAGCCCTCTTGCCTTGCTCCCAAGGAAGTCCATGGAAGAGTCATGAGTGCCCAGTAGTATTTAAATATTTAGTAAGAGTAAGACTTAGATTCTGACAAACTATTAAGATAATATTCAGGTTTTAAGTATGGTTTAATCTCAATGCAGAAATCTGCCTAACTGTTAAAGATGTAATCTTTTTTAATTGTTAATAGATTTTCACTAATATTAGGAATGTTCTTGTCTATTCTTTTAAAGAGAGAACCCATTCCAGAACACTGTAACAATGATATTTTATTGTCTGCTTCTATACTTGAAACATGTATTTTTACTAATAGAGTTGATTTTACTTGGTGTATGTAACTACCCATAATATTTGATAATTTTGATGAATTCATATTTTCCCCTACCCCCTCTTCCCTTCTGTATCCCACTCTTTCTTGAGAAAATAAAATAGAATAATCACAGGAAGAGTCAGGAGTGTTAAGACAGCCACAAGAAACATCCCGATACCATTGGAGCCACACTACCAACCTTCCCTCCTTCTCTCTCTCTTGCTTGCTCTTTCCTTCTCAATGAGTTGTAGCAGAGAATAAAGGAAGATGGGAGGGAGAAGACCTCAGCTGATGGAAGGAAGAATTTTTTTTAATCTAATGGTGCAAAACTAAAAAAGCTCTCCAGAGCTTCTACCAGAGGACTACCCCCCCTATACAAATTGCAGCCTTGTGCAAAGTGTGGTGGAGTTGCTGCCAACTTTGCACAGACGTGCACACACACACTCACATGTTGGCAATGATCACAGCTTGTAACGCCAGTGCCAGTGGGTCCTACTGTGCATTCTACACACTCAATATATTTCCCCATATTATGAGATCATGTGATATCCCCTTCATTCAATGAACTAACACTAAAATGCACACAGAAAACCTGAACCACAAGGATTTAAATGGAAGATGCTTACTGGATGCTACTGTGCAGCTGCGTAGAGCAATTGCATATTTTTTTTTTTAAAAAAAACAACTTTGGATGGCACCCCCCTATACATCACAAGTGACATTTCACCCCACCCCAATTTAGAAAAGTGTTGTTGTTGTTGTTTTGTAGCTGAGGAATAAATACACCGGAGGAAAAAGGATGGTGCATACGGTGGGCACAGAATCTGAAGTCAAGATTAAAGGCTTACTGCTCTGAAAATCTGCAGTAAAATGTGCATGTGAAATGGGCCTGACTCAGCTCTTAGGTGGGAGCAGGGAACAGTGCAGGTAAGCTCATAGTTGCTTCTGTACCTGCAATGCCCTTGGGTGGACTGAGATAAAGACGAACAGAAAGAAAGTGACCTGGGCAGCTGTTGCTTTGGCATATGCAAAGTAGTTACTCTATATAAAATGGAGTTAGTATGTGAAAATTAGTTGTATTAGTTTGCATCTGATACACGTGGACCTGAGAAATAATTAAGCCATGAGAAAGACAAACTGCATGATACTTTGTCTTGAAGTCTCAGTTGTTCTTAGTGGGTACTCACTCATTGGCTGTAGCTCCTGATCTCAGCCATGTGATGAAAGCAAGGTAATATTTATTTGTATGTCCTCCCCAAATACAAGGGGAAGAGATACTGAAACGTAAAACTATTTAGCTGTTTAATTTCTTTGGGGAAAATTCTTCTAACAGACAGTCTTGATAATAAACAAGCAACCTATGCTTACTGTGTAAGTTCTTATGTCAGCTCTTTTGGATATCTAGAACTGCCCTTTATTCTGCCCATAATTGTCAGATACGTAGGTTTCAGGTTTCACGGAGAGAAAGTGTAATTTTTGCTTAGATGAAGAAACATTATTTTTTTCATTTTTAAAAAACTTATCTGTTAACAGTATGTCTTTGCAAAGAATAGGTGATACATGGTATTAGTTTTCATGTGATGATTTGTAAAAACGATAGTGATCATTCCTGTAGAAATATGTTAATGACATTCCTCCCTGCATTGCCCTCTTGGGGTGATAGACTTTCTTGACTTCCATCTAAACCAAATGCCTGTCTCAGTGACCAAACTAGATGATACTGCATCCCTGAGTCTACCACAGGGACATGGTGGTGTTTTAGAACTTTTTTTTAAAAAAAGTTTTCAAAATGCCAAAGGGGATCTGCCTGAAGTACTGGTTTAGGAAATCCAAGGTTTCACAGTCAGGAAGTAGGCTAATGAAATGTGGTTGCTGGGAGAGGCTCACACTTAGAATTTAGTCTTTCTGTATTTGCAGAACACCTAAACTGTCAGACTAGGGTCAAATCTGCATTTGCATTTTTAAATTAGTTTCATGCTGCTGTGATGCCGTCTTTCTCTATGCTTGTTTGAATGTTGTTTGGAGAAGATTCTTTTAAAGCAGTGCAGAGGTGCAATGACAGTGGAGCCGCCCCAAAGGACGATAAACATATGTGGACATGCAAAAGAATGCTGGCACTGTTGAGGTGTGAAAACAACACCAAATGTAGACAGCTTTTTTGAAGACGGAGTCAAAAGGCTGGGACACCAGTGGGAAAGACAAATGCAGATTCAGCCTAGGTGTCTGTCATAAGGACACTAGGAGTCCTCCTAATTAGGGGCCTGGGGAATGTGTGTCTCCTGAAGGAGAACTAATCATTTAAGGGTTGCAATAAACATCCATAAGCTTGGCTGATAGTTGCTCTCTGCCTTTAAATTCATAATGTTTTATTTTTTAATTAATTTATTTATTTTATTGCTTATTTCTGTATTAATTTAATAAATAAAAATGAGGAGATAGAAGGCCAAACCCCCCTGTAAATTCAATTAAAAACATATGAAGAAACAACACTAGAAGGAGGGCCAATAACCCTTATTGGGGGTATGCCAGATGAAACAACAAGTCTTATCTGCTGGTGACACTGAGGATAATCTCCGAGGGGTGTGTGTGTGTCCAAAGTTTTGGTGCCATAATAGAAAAGGCCCTTTCTTGGGTTGCCACCTGTCTAGTCTCAGATGACAGGTGCAACCAAAGCAGGACCTCTGAGGATGACCAGAGTGAGGAGGCAGGTTCATATAGAAGAAGGTTCTAGGCCATGCAGGGCTTTAAAGCTCAATACCAGCAACCTGAATTGAACCTGGACACAAATTGAAAGCCAGTAGGGGTGAAACAAGACTGGAGTGACATGGTCCCTATGAACCACTCCAGTCAACATTCTGGCCACAGTATTCTGTACCAACTGTAGCTTCCAGACAGTCTTCAGGGGCAGCCCCACATAAAGTGCATTGCAGTAGTCTAATCTAGATGTTACCAGGGCATGCGCAACAGTGGTAAAACCTTTTCTGCCCAAGAAAGAGCATAGCTGGCTCACCAGCTGAAGCTGCTGAAAGGCACCGCTGGCTACTGCTATGACCTACTTATTCAACAGGAGGCCAAGGTCCAGGAGTACCACCAAGCTATGATCCTGCTCCTTTAGGGAAAGTACAACCCATCCAAAGAGGGGATAACCCATTTCCCTGCTCAGACCTTCCCCCCTCCATTTTGTTAGGATTAAGATTTAGCTTGTTAGTCCTCATCCATTCCAAAACTGCTTTCAGGCACCTGTTCACAGTTTCCACACCTTCCCTGGGATCTGCTGGTAGTGTGAGATAGAGCTGCATGTCATGTGCACATTGTGGCACCTTAGCACAAATCTCCACATAACCTCTCCCAGCAGCTTTACCTAGATGTTTAAATGCATGGGGCAGCAAGACAAAACCATAGGGAACCCCGTAGGCCAAAGACCAGGGGGCAGAGTAGCAGTCTCTCAGCACCGCAGTCTAAAACCAATCCTCAAGGTAGGACCAGAATCACCACATAACGGTGCCTCCCAGGCCCAGCCCTGAAAGGTGATCCACAAGGATACCATGATCAATGGTATCAAAACCCGCTGGAAAGTCCAGGAGAAATAATAGGGTTGCTCTCCCACTGTCCATCTCCCAGTGCATGTCATCCACCTGCTCTCCCACTGTCCATCTCCCAGTGGATGTCATCCACCAGGGTGACCAAGGCCATAACTAACACTGAAGGCAATTTAAGTATTACCTTCTTGCTAACCACCTTAGATCTGAGGGGCAGTGGAATGGGTCTGGGAAGTGATGAGGAATGCAAACTACACTGTCATCTCCTCCTAAACAGCCCCCAAGCCAGATGCTGTTCATTGGCATCTTAAGTGGGTTTTGGCATCCCAAATGTCAGCTTCAGTCACTTGGGTGGTAAAATGGGCCTGATGGGTGGCTAGCATAGGATTTGGGGTTTGATGGCCTGAAGGTAGTCAAAATTCTAGCCTAGACATTCCATGGCTAATCTGCTTATCCTCCCTCCTGTCATATCTGCATTAATATTTCTCTTGAGCTTTTTATTGAAAACACACAAGCACAGAGAGGATTTCTTGGAAAGGTACAGGATGATTGTGCTTTGGGCTAGTTCCTCCTCCCTCCCCCATGGTTGATGCCATAGGGAATCTATAAAGAAACATAGTCAAGAGCTTAAAAGAGCTAGATCCAGAAACATCTTGCTTTTTCCAGAGACATCATATTTAGCACAGTCTTCAGATAGAGTTCCAGGGTTATCAAGTAATTATTTAGGTACCAGCTCACCTTACCTTGCTGCACAGACTGCGTTTTTGGAAAGTTTCTCTTAGTGTTTTCCTCTCTGCATGTGTTCTAAAGTGCTGACAACACTGAAATCTTTTCTGCACAATTTATTTGGCAAGTGATTAGGAGTAATCATTGCTGATTTCCTTTATATGCAAATTAACATACCTTATTTGGGCCATGTTAGATGTAAGATGTTGCATAGTATCTGGGAATCTGTTTTTTATATAACACTGTCACAGAGCATCTTACAAAATTGTAAAAGATGTCAAAGCTTCTTGATTCTCAGTGGCATATCTTAAAAATGTGTGCAAAAACAACAGCCATTTGTTTCCTTAGTAAAAGAGTGGAAGATTTACAATATACAATAAGACTGCCTGGCTGAAGTTTTCAAGCCACTTATCCTGGAGTAATTTCACAGAAAGCCCCTCCAAGTGAACAAAGCAACTCCAAGCAAACATCAGAAGAGAAGGTCTGAGAAGTACAGCACACAAATATCACCTGCTATTATTGTTACAGAAGACAGGGAATTCACACATTGTCTTAAATTCTCTGAACTGAATGCTCAGTTTCATTTTCAAAGGGTTCTCTAGCCAACACTGAGCAAATGTAGGTCTACAGAGCCGGCCAGCTGGTGAGTCCAACTGGGCAGGGGTTTACCATCATAACGGGAGGTCTCAGATGCCATGCCAGGGCAGACTGCGCTCCTGGTGGTAAGTCAGAAGACTAGTCTGTACTTTTCATCAGTTTCTGGTGTACTTTCAGCCTGCAACAGAAACATTTTCCTGGGACTGACTTGGCTGCTGAAGGCATAGAATGCTGGGTAGACTAAATCAGGTCTCAGATCTGACCGTGGAATGAGTACAGGCTGCCCAGGAAGAAGAGCAGCAACAACAGCTGCTAGTACTACTGCCAGCTGTGCAGATGTCTTCACCACCACAACCCACTATCAACCCTGCTACCTGAACCATTGCAACTGTTGCTGCCAGAGTGGTATCATTATCTTTGCTGGGGCTATTGCTGTTTCTCTTCCTTGCCACAACTAGACTGTGTTTTTTTTAAAAAAAAAATTAGGACCCAGGCTCCTACAGCCAGAGATGTCATGAACTTCAAGCTATGATTGACATTCATTCTCTTCATGATCAAATAATTTGATATATGTGCATTGAGCCCGTCAGATAGCCTCAATGTTTTTGTTCAAATTTGTATCTAATTTTGCATCAAGCCACTTTGCACCTATGCAGAATTTCCTGCATGCATTGTTTTGTATGTTAACATGAGAAAACATAAAATCAGAGCAGCTCATTGCAAGGTGAGAGTCATGCATCTGCCTAGGAAATGAAGGTCATCCCTTGAAAAATAACCCCCACTCCTAAGAGCAGTGTGAGAATGTATGCACATGAATTATTCCCTATCTGAAAAGTTCTCCTGTCTTTCCATTTAACAAATGGAAAGGGCAAGATGGGCCAAGAACACTGTGAAAAACTAACTCCTGAGACACATTTCTAGTTAGTCAAGAATTTGGTGAACAAGAACTCTACAACTCTGATGCAACAGCATGAGACCGAACTAAGGCAGTTAACTTAATTTTTCCGTCAATTATCACTGAGTTAGACAGGGACACAGAGAGATGTCTTGCAGCTTGTAAATCACAAACTGTGAAATAATAATGTTCTCTGCACCTAAGGAATGTGGCAAACAGCAGATGGAGAGATGGCAGCAGCAGCAGCAAATTGGGTGAAAGTGGAATGTGTTCCATCATGGACAGCCACCTTTTCTGTATAATGAAACATATTTGAACTGTCCAAACATAGGCAACAGGTTGCTGAACTTTGACTGTGCTGATGCAATGGCTAGATAAATTGTGAGTCAGAGGCCCTTTCTGCACTTAACAGCTCACTGTAGCTTACTCTGGAGAATCTGAGTAGTCGAGCCATTAATGTTAACTTCATATTTTATGTCCCTGCCCTCTGCAGCATTCTTTTTTCTCTAGTTTATTTTTGTGTATGCATCCTGCATCTACAACCAAAACCCACATTTTTTGCTTAATTGTTGTTAATGTCACTTGTGACCCATGGTGGGGGTGTCCATTTGCCACTGACTTGGCCAAGTGTGTGAGCAATGGATAGGGCATGCTGCACCCTCCCCTTTCTCTCCTCTCCTCCCCACTCCCCCACCCCCTTTAGCTACCCCAGGCATGCATGACCCATAGAGGGACACAAGTTCGGCAGCTGGCTGGCTGGTCCATTGGGAAGGGTGGTGTCCCAAGGGTTTTAATTAAAAAACAAACAGGCCCTCAAGCCTCTCTCACTGTTTCCAATGGGCAATCCTGTCGTTCCTTTTAATACATTCCCCACCCCCCAAGGTATGTGCAGATTGGCTTTGGGGAAGGGGAAAGATCCCTAGGGTTCAGTGTGCAAAAGGGGAAGGAGTATGTCAAATCATCCCCTGCAAACTAGAAGCATCAAACTCACAGAGGACCTCCCCAGGCTGCCCCTCTACCTGCCCTCCAAGTTGTGTGAGGATTAGCTTTGTGGAAAGGGGAAAAGATCCCTCCCTAGGGTCCAATGTGCAAAGGGGGGAGGGGGAGTATGTGAAATGCCCCCCCTGCAAGCTAGAAGTATCAAACTTGAAGAGGACCTCCTTGGGCTGCCCTCTACCTTCCCTCCAAGTTTTGTGCAGATTGGCTTTGGGGAAGGGGGGAAAGATCCCTCCCCATGGCCCAATGTGCAAAGGGGGGAGGGGGAGAAGTATCAACCCCCCCCCACAAGCTAGAAGTGTCAAACTCCCAGAGGACCTCCCCAGGCTGCCCCTCTACCTGGCTTCCAAGTTGTGTGCTTGGTGAAAATTAAATCGAGGTGGAAATAGGGATGGGGGAATGGGCGGAGATGACTAAAGCCTCATCGGGTAGTCTGCTTATTATTCCCTCCCAATTGGAAGTGGAAGAGGCAAAAGGTCCAGTCCAAAACCACATTCAGATACCCCGTGGAATTGCTGTAATAACTGCAAAGTCAATGCTGATTGGCTATAAAACTATGCAGAAGCTCCAAAATAACCCGATGCACAAGGAAAATGAAAGTGAGATGCAATGCACAGGGAGATTAATGTTCTGACGTGGCAGCGGAAAAACAGATGGGTGCAGAAAGAGCCAAACAGCCTTCCTGGGGCTGTTGCTGTTTCTCTTCAGATTATCAGATGATAGTACATTCTTGCCTCCACCAGGTAGAAGGCATGGAGCAGGAGGAGTGTCTGTTTGGAGTGGCCTCCTTGGGGTGTAGGAAGACAGGTGGGGAAAGGGCAAAATGCTGGTGGTCCCAGACCACTGAAACCTCAAATTTAATCTGACTATAAATATAGGGGATTTAGATATATTGGAGACTTACAAATTCATTTAATGGTATTATTGAAAATGGAATTGCATCTGTGCTCATTTCAGTGATTATTATTATGATGTGAATCTTTGAAAGCTCCTTATACAAAGTAATTCTAATTTAACGGCCTTGATTCTAATGGAGAAAATAATTTAAAATGAGTATAAAAGCAGAGGCCTATTTGAAAAATAATGTGGAAATTTATGATAGATTGAAATATAGATATTATAAAAAATAGTTGAGAAATTGATACAGGTAGTGTAATCACTGAATGGGAGTGGAACTAAGCATATCATTTTATTCATTCATTCATTCTGGCACTGAACCGTACAAAAATGCAAGATAAACTTTTGCATGGGTGGTATGTCACAAGACATAGAAGTTATGGAACGAATCAATAACCATTGGGAGTATCAGACAATAGATGTAAACCTCCTTCATGTATAGTAGAAGGACTAAAATGCCAGACAGTAAGTTATACATATTATTATGGAACTTTTTACTCTGTCCTTCATGTACACCTAAATCTGATGTAGATAAACATGACAACTTTGGTGGACATTGGATGGTACATTATAATAGCAAAACACTAGGAAACTGAATCCGACTAAATGGATCAGAATGGTTGGAGTGAAGCTTGACTTTTGTATAGACATGACAGTGAAAAGGGAAAGGAGTTGGGGTGGGAGCACCAGCTTGGGAATGGGGTGTGGGCGGGACCCAGTTGCTCCCCATTCTTGCACCACTTTGCTGTTGCGGTCATGATGAAGGGTTTGAGTATATGTGTATGTAGCCTCTGTATCTTTATGCAGAGAAGGGGTATCCCCATCGCCATCTGAGTGTGTGGGATAATCTGCATGCTTGGAAGATTTCTAGACATAACTGCTGACTATGAGGAAATCACTAATATACTGTTCATTTCTGTGAAGTGCCACTTAGGAAGGAAGGCCATCTATTGGCCGGCTGGCAGCTCATAGCTATGAACTATACTTAGCAAAAACATAGAAAAGCTCTGCTAAAATTTCAAAATGCAGATATCACATTCTAGTTTAGAAGAAAAGAAATCTGAAGGACAAATAAATAGATAAATAATACCATTCATCAGATCCAGAAAAACAGAAATGGACAGTTTGGAGGAATTTATATAATATCAGAAGTAACCTATTGCTATGTTTAGAAGATGTTTATTCCTAGTAGACAGTGAAAAAAAGTCTTAATGTGGACATTGTGTTGCCAATGCCAGAAGCTGAGAATCCCAGAAGTATCCCAGAAGTTTCATTACTGAATAGTCAATAGAGTGTTATGTTCGTTATATGCTGAATATTGACATTTTTTTTAAAGTTTGTTCCCCCTTGAGTCCAGCATTAATATTTACCTAGAGAGAAATATTTATTTCATGAACACAGCTTTCCCCGCCTCTTCCTCCTTGTTTCCCCCCCTCTTCTAATGCTTTCAGTACATACCACAAGTAATCCTCAACTGGGGTCATATTGATAGTCCCATAACACAAAATATGAATGGAAGCCCTTCTTCAAATAGCTTAAATGTTTACCAGTGATACCTAGGTGAAAAAAGCAAACAATTCACTTCCAAATGCAACAAAACAAGTTCAAGAGACCAGAGTGAATAAACAAGACAAGACAAAAATTTCCAGCTGCAGGTAGTTGAAAAGAGGTGCTTCTTTGAGGGATGAGTTATGCTAAACTTGGTTTATGACCATGAAAGTAAATTCTGGGGGTACAGGTGGTTTTCCTCTTCCTTTCCCTGACCCACATTGATTTCCCACTAATGATAACCCTAACCAGTTTAGCAAACATGTCCTCTTATCCATGTGTGCATTTCTAGGAGATGTGAGGTTATATCCTTCTCCTTTCCCTCTACGAAAAAAATGGTGACATGGTGCTCCTATTCATTATGTACACACTTGGACACTGTTGCCACAAATATTGTGGAATGATCCTTGCCCACCTCGTGTCCCTGAATGGGAAACAGTATAGCTGGTAGCAGTGTAAATTGGATGCTGGAAGAAGGGATGAATTCAGAAGGCCGATCAACTGCTGGCTCTCCCAATTTAACCAAAAGCTATTGATCTTCCCTCTTCCTGTTGTGAAACTTCTGCCCGTATTTGAGTCAATTCCATCTTTGTTAGGGATTTCCAAAGCAAAGATGCTATATCAGTTCAGAAAAACTACCCCAATCCTGAGCTTTCTCTATCAAACCGAAAGCACAATTCAGATCTCCTGCAAAAATCTACAAGCTTATCCGATAAATTAGAGCTCCTCAACAGCTTAGATCTAAGATTTTGTAAATAACCCATTCAACCCTTTAACATTCTGTAGATTATGTGGATTTATAAATCTAAGTGAGCTCATCAGTTGGCTCTTTTACCAGAAAAATTAGCCGGATATTGTTACCCACAGCAATCCCCATGTCAGGCTGCCACATGAAGGGAGTCCCCTAAACATGGAAACCTAGAACATAAGATTCAGGGCAAAAAGGGATCCTTTAATCTGTTGTATACACAGGTTCCACTTTGGTACAACAAGTCTTTGAGAAAATGGGAGATAAGCATTTAACCAGCAAGTAACTTTATTTCCCTGTGCAAGATAGAGAAAACTGGAAATCAAGACAAATTCATGAGACAGCAGGACTAACCTTCTCAGTTTGCAATAGTACCATGGCAATTTACACATGTCAACCCAATAAAACCACTTACTATCATTCACTAGTGTATAGATGTGTTACTCATAACTGAGTACACAGTTCTGAAGTTATTTTAAATTGTGTGTTCTGCCGTATAACTAGTCCTTAGCAAACCAACCTGAACAGAAGAGATGGATGAAGGATTGGCCAAAAATGACCAGAAGATGAGGTGGGATACATGGGGAAGGAATTTTGTATCAGAAGGAAGAAATGCCTGACCAGGAAGAGGATGTAATTGGAAAGACTGGCTGGCAGAAGGTCCAACAGGCCAAGAATGGGAAATAGAGGAGTTATGGAATAGAGAGCAGGAAGAGAGGTGTGGAAGGTTAAATTAAGGATGGAGAGTAAAATAGGGGAAAGAAAAAACACATTCTGCCTCTCTCGAAGCGGGAATTTCAGGCTTGTGGTGCTAGAAAATGGTTCTGTACGGAGCCGACTACAAAGATGGAGGGCTAGAGATGCCCTTTTAATGCACTTGGATTACTTGGGCTTTAAATGAAGGTGCGTTGCTATTGGCCAAATTTAGTGCATAGTTACAATCTGCAATGGTATTGGATCAAAAGTGCAACGTCCTGCTTCCAAATAGTAGGTTTGAAGTTTTGGTGAGCAGAAGATGATGTGAATAGGGATGAGCATGAAACAGGAAAATGCAGTTTGGTTTGGTACATGATTTGTGAGATGCTTGGTTTGTGAACCACAAACTGTCATGAACTTTGGGATGCTGAACAAACTAGTTTGGTTTGTGAGGATGATGATGAGGTAGAATGCCCCCCCCCAGTGTGCTATAGACACCAAAATCACAGAGGATCTCCAGATGACTCTCCTCTACTGGCCTGCCAAGTTTGGTGAGGATTGGATTTATGGTGGTCTGAGCCGTGGCCCCCCAAAGAAGGTGCCCCCAGGAAAGTGCTTTCAGGGGAAATGACAGGCACAGGTCCAGGAGGTTTAGGAGTGCGTAGAATGGACCATGTTCCAGCTCAAGGCATCACACTTGCAGGGGACCTCCCCCTGATACTCCTCTACATGCCTTCCAAGATATATGCATATTGGACTTGGGGGGGGTCTGAGTTAAGAAAGTGACCCCAGGGGAAATATCAGGTACAGGTTCACAAGTGTAAACACTGGCAAACACTGGTATTCAGTGAGGTGTGCCCACAACACCCCCAGGCTCCCCCAGGCCCAAACACATAGATCCTCTGGTCATAGCCCACCCCTAGGCAAAATTTCTGGTGATTCACCATTAACTGAACACATTGTACAGATAAGGGATCACCTGTTATGAATTGTACAAATGCAATGGAAAGGGGTAGTCAAACGGGGGCTTGTTTGTACAGGGAGATATTTGTTGAGATGGACGTTTGCTGAGATGGATGTTGTTCCAAGAGGTAGGTGTTGTGTTATGAGGCAGATGTAGATTCATGAGGTAGGTGTTGGGTGAGGGAGATTTTCTTTACTTTTAAGGGGGTATCCTTACTGGGAAATTTCAGTGAGAAAGGGTTCGGTATGGGGCCATCCCACCCCTACCAGGAAGAAGCAACCATCCTCCCACCCGAGCACCAAGGGTGCAACCCACAGGTTGCATGCCGGATCACCCAGAGAGGAGAAGGAATGGGGGGACACACAGAGGGAAACAGGAGACCTAGATCTTACCCTGTGAGGTCCAGAGGGGGGTAGCCCAGTAGGGAAGGCTGACCTTGAGGCACACCATCTTGACCACCCCGGCCAGGTCAAAGTGGGAGCAGTGGGGTCTCAGAATGTCTCCCAGGTGGGAGAACACTCACTCACTCTGGACACTGCTGGGAGGGCAGGAGAGGAGACTCATGGCCATGCAAGAGAAGTCAGGCCAGGTGGCAGCCTTGCATGACCAGTACTCCAGAGGATCAGCGGAAACAGGCTCAGGGACCCGGTGAGGTCCTCACTATCACCTCTGCCGAATCTTCTGCCATTGCACCACTGCCACCAAATATGATGGACCCCTGCTGCTTGTTTTACTGTGAGGCAGATTTCCCTGCCAAAACAAAACTGGAAAAGCTGGGCTTGAAAATTCTCTCACAGGATTTTGAATCATACCACATTTGCTGGGCTCTTCTCATGTTGTCTGTAGCAGCTGCTCTCAGCTCTTGTAAGTTTTCTTGGGGTTCTTAGAGATATAATATGACATCTCAGCTCTCAATGCTTTCTTTCACTGACCACACTTTCCTTCAGATCCATTGGCCCTCTCGCCTGTATTCCAAAAAGGAGTTTCTTGGAAAGGTCCTCCGCAAGCCACTTCAAGTTTATATTTTCTTCAGGGCTTCAGTACGAGAACTTGGTCTCTGGGCTTGAAAATTCTCTCACAGGATTTTGAATCATACCACATCTGCTGGGCTCTTCTCATGTTGTCTGTAGCAGCTGCTCTCAGCTCTTGTAAGTTTTCTTGGGGTTCTTAGAGATATGATATGACATCTCAGCTCTCAGTGTTTTCTTTCACTGACCACACTTTCCTTCAGGAGATCCATTGGCCCTCTCGCCTCTATTCCAAAAAGGAGTTAGAATGGGCTGAACCCAGAACTCTCCTGTGGCACCTCTGTATCCAAAGAGCAAATGCTGAAGTTGCTGGACTACAACTTTAAATAAGCAAGGGCTCTCTACAGTTATTTTATGCATTGTAGTTTATGCCACAAGTCTTTTAAAGATTCATCACTTTGCTGCTCTGCCAGGAATTCTTCAGCTTGAACCCCTTGCAATGAGGTATCAGCACAACTAGCTGACTCCATTGAAACACCTTTTTTCAAGTGAGTTGAGATGATAGAAAGCTGTCTATGGTGTTATATTTGTTGTGATACATCTGTGCATGCCCAGTTATCAGTGTTAAGATCATAGAATCATAGAATGTTAGAGTTCGAAGGTACCTTGCAGGTCATCTAGTCCAAACCCCTGCACTCTGCAGGAGCATAGGTGAAAGATAGCCCTACATCCCTACATCCCTACAACATATCCAAAAGATGGTCATCCAGCCTCCGCTTGAAAACGTTCAGCCAAGGAGCATCCACCACCTCCCGAGGCAGACTGTTCCACTGCTCAACCACTCTTACAGTTAGGAAGTTTCTCCTGATATTTAGCCAGTAACGACTCCATTGTAATTTCCACCCATTAGATCTAGTCTTGCAATCCGGAGCAAGAGAGAATACATCTGCTCCATCTTCTACATGACAGCCCTTCAGATATTTGAAGACTGCAATCATGTCCCCTCTAAGCCTTCTCTTTCCCAGGCTAAACATACCCAATTCATAAGACTTGGATTCCAACCCTCTCACCATCCTGGCTGCCCTCTTCTGGACACGCTCAAGCTTGTCAACATCCTTCTTTGTCAACATCCTTGTCAACATCCATCATCAAGTGATAATGTCAATGTGAACCAGTGCTTCATCATTAGTAGAATGTATAAACTTGACTAAATTGCTCTCCATTGATGACGAATTGTGTATTTCCTGCTTTTTCCAGGCTGATGGAGTGATTCTTTCCCCAACTCCTTAGTCAATATGCTCCATCAATTAAAATGAGCAATCTAGTGACTGGAGATTGTTTTGACAGTGGCCTCTAGCATACACCAAGCAGGCACAGTTCCTGTAGTTATTATTAAATGGTTCTATTATTATAGACAAGAATCTACTTGTAAACTGTTAGGATTTATAATAGAAAACAATCCTCAGGAGACTGGCAGCAACTTTTCTATGGTAGCTCAATTACTACAACTTAAAATGCAAGTATTGATAAGCTTGTATTTATCAAGTAAGTTAATATGAATTGATGAATTTACTTTCTGGTGTTATTAATTGGAGTCCCCCCACCTTCTCCCCAAACATCTTTTTTAAAAACATACTTTAAAAAGTAGGCACTAATTGAATGTTCATCAACACTCACAGCTGAGTGCCCAAATAAGAGGAGCTTAGGCCTGATTTGAACATCATGCTAGTAAGGCAAATAGCTTACCCATGCAACTTTTTTGGGGTTCAGCTTTTTGTTTAAACTTGGTTGCTAGCCATGCAAAGAAGGTCTTTGGAATCCTTGCAGGTATTGTGCTGAATTGGTGACTAACCTATCATGCAAAGCTGCTTTGCCTAGGTTGCTGCACAGTTTAAATGAGGCAAAGTTGCATGGGGAAGCTCCAATGGCATAACTTTTAAATGAAGCATATCCATTTCAGAAGGTCCTTGGAGACATGAGAAGGAGGAAGCTTCAAAGCTATGGACATGGTTGTCAACAATGCCTTTCTGTATTCCTTGACCTTCTGAATTGGCACCTGGAGGGTCCTGCTAAAAGGCTGCTCTTAGATCCACAACAATTGCCATAAGGACAGGCACATTTTCAAAGCATGCAAGGAACAGCTCTATATATCAAACATAAAGAAAAATTCAAGAAAAAAGAAAACTATAAGCCATAACTGTGTGGTAAGTCATTTCCAGAATGCAGATCTTCCCAATAGATTCTAATAATATGTGTTTTAAGGGGAATTTTAACCTATGCTAATCAGGAGTGTGCAAAGCTCCCTGCTCCCAGTATTTTTTTAAGTTTGGGAATATTCATCCCAAAAAATATCCCGATATTCCTGAATCCCAATATGGGATGGTATTCAGATTTGGTAAATATTTGGGGGTGGGGTTCTGGCTCCATTACATTCTATGAGGAACATTATCGTTAATGGTCTCCATAGGCTATAATGGAGAATCGATCTGGGGGTATCTGGGGATTTTGTGAGGTAGAGGCACCAAATTTTTAGCATAGCTGCTGGAGCCTCTCCTAAAAAAATCCTCCCAAGTTTCAAAAAGATTGGACCAGGGGGTCCAATTCTATGGGCCCACAAAGAAGGTGCCCTATCCTCCATGGTTTCCAATAGAGGGGGAAAGGGCATTTAAAGAGCCAGTTTGGTGTAGTGGTTAAGTGTGTGGACTCTAATCTGGGAGAACCGGGTTTGATTTCCCACTCCTCCACTTGCACCTGCTGGATGACCTTGGGCAAGTCATAGTTCTGGCACAGCTGTTCTTGAAAAAGAGCAGTTTCTGTCAGAGCTCTCTCAACCCAACCTACCTTACAGGGTGTCTGTTGTGGGAAGGGGAAGGGAAAGAAGTTTGGTTTTTAATAATTTTTATTTTATTAAAATATAAGTCAAGTATACATAAATAAACCCATTATGTCTCAACATTACTGCATAAACATTAATACAAACTGTGAGTGCAGATACATATATCACAATGCTGTCTATTAACTTGTCAGCAGGATCTTCGTATTACCATATCACTTTCTTGTGATTTTCCAATTCTTCTAAGATTGCTATAATAGTAACGTATAATAAATCTAGATATAGTTTAGAAGGACCTCATTAGTATTTTGTGAGAGTGCTCAGACCATAAAATTTCTCTTTGGGTAGTGAAGGGTGGGTTATAAATCCAATCCCTTCTTCCTCTTCTCTTCTTAAATGGGTCATGGCAAGAGAACTCCAAAGGCTTTTAAAGGGTTCTCAGTCCCTTTAAATGTCTTCTCCAAGATGAGAGTTCACTCTGAAAGCATTTAAAGAGGCCAAAAGCCCTTTAAATGCCCTTTAACTGAGGCTATCCAGCAGTCTCCAAAAATCCTGAATATTTTTGAGATTTTTTGGGTTGGCCATTTTCAGATAGTCAGATAAGTAGCCCACTGGCTAACCGTCTGCAAAAAATATCTGAAAAATAACAATAAGATATTTATCAGGCATTTTTTTCACCTTGGTTTATGCTAAAAGTATACACCTAATGTTAATAAAGTCAGGCATCCTGAACCATAGTTAGAGGCCAGAGAAAAAGTGCCGTTATTGCTGCCTGATGTTCATTTTTTTTACTGATTTTTATGCTTTGGTTTCTTTTTAACTGCTGTGCCTTAATGGTTTTGTTTTATAATTTTAGTCATAAGCTGCTTCAAGTAGATATCAAGTAGATACCAAGGTGGCATATACATTTTCCAACTAAGTAGATAAATAAATTTTCTGATTCACACATAGAAGCATTAGCCAGTGGTGCTTGATCGCCCTTCAGGTTTCTTGATCTTTGACAAATGTCTGTTTTTTTAAAAAAAAACATTCAGAACTGGATCGAATAAAGTGTGTGCATATTAAGTTTCCCCATTCCCATCTTCATCTACCATCTTTGGTATATGTCCCAAAAATCAATATAAATCCTGCTTGGGGAGGGAATCTGTGGCTTATTTTACTGTTCCAGTCTTGCTCATTTTGTCTGGCTCATTCAATGCTTGGATACCTGTCAGTTCGGTTCACATTGTGTTTGCTGGTCACAAACAGGGAGCTGATTTTTTTGATGATCAGTTCGATTGTTCATCAACCTTTCAGTGGCTATTCAGCAGGTCACATCATTCTGTTAATGTGCAGGTACAAAAACAGCATATATAAGATTACTACATAGAGTATAAATTGTGCATGACCTGCCCATAATTACCCTGGCACATAAATAATCCAGCAAAATGATTAAATGGGAATGTGAGTCAACAGTGAATACCTGGAGAATGCTGTCATTTCAAACAATTTAAGACTACTCAAAATGCTCTTAATTTTGAATTTCAAGAAAACCATCAGGATGACCATCCACAATGCTCAGTGTAAAATAGTATGTTCAAATATCATAAGAACATATGATTTATTTATTTATCATATGGCAGAGGTACGCACAGGAAGCATGTAAGAATATAAAATATGTAGCCAAGTAGATACGTTTACGCAGACAGATTGGGCCATCCCCCTAAATACTAATATTTTTCAATCCACTCATTCGCAGCTGAGGAGAGTACAAAGATCTCCATCACATCTCCCTGGAAAGCATGAGACTCACATTCCTGTGACAGGTGGAAAATAGTTTGGTGGTCTGCACCACAATAGCTTTTTTCGGGTCCTGGTATTTGGCCCCATTTAAACAACAGGTCTGCACAACTGTTTGTATTCTATTAGCCGTCTTCCATACTTTACGTGACAAGTCAAATCCTGTGGGTCTCTTTTGGTGTTTATCAGCGTATGGATATGGGGTGGAAACAATTGCATCCATGTTTGCAACCATTCATTCCCTAGATTGAAAATTTGTGATTACAGGATTTGTGCAGATCTTATTGCTGGGTATCAGGACTGTAGTCAGAATAGGCCTGCATCAGCCATGTCTTTATGGATGGGCAACTCTCTGTTTTCAATTATCTTTCTATATTCATGATGAAGAGCATCTTGCCTTCAGAGATGTGGGGTAGTGATGTGGTACAATATCGGTAGGTCAGAGTGGGTTTAATATTTATGCTGATGGTTCTTATTGTTGTATTGCATTGGACATCAAGTTTGTGGACATGGGGGCTGTTGAGCCACACTGAAGCATCGTATTCCACACTACTATACACCAATCCCAAAGCTAAGTGTTATAGCAGACACACCCCAAGTTGTACCACATAATTCTTGGAGAATGTTGTTTCATGTGCATATAAGATGGTGTTTATAGCTCAAGGTCCTGTCCAGGGTAATGCCAAGGTACTTAGGTGTATGGTTGCGTGGAAGTTGGGTGCCATTAAGGTAGACATTCATTTCATGGTTGGTAAGATTGAGCTGCGGTGGCTCAAGTGGTTAAGACGCTGAACTGCAGGCTGTGGAAGGTCAGTAGTTCAGCGGTTCAAGACCCGGGTGCCGCAAGACAGGGTGAGCTCCTGTCTCTAGTTCCAGCTCCTGCCAACCTATCAGTTCGAAAGCAAGAAATTGCAAGTAGATAAATAGGGACCACTTCAGTGGGAAGGTAACAGCGTTCCGTGCGCCTTGGTGTTTAGTCATGCCGGCCACATGACCACGGAAACGTCTTCGGACAGCGCTGGCTCTTCGGCTTTGAAACGGAGATGAGCACCGCAACCCTAGAGTCGGATTCGACTGGCTTTCGAGCAAGGGAACCTTTACCTTTACCTAAGATTGTTATTGAGATAGAAGCAGGAGCATTCTGTTTTTCCTGTAATTGGGATGAACTGCCATTTATGGTAGTAGTCAGCCAAAATTCCTAAGTTCCTTGTCAGTATTTCTTCAGTCCTTTCAAATAGTTTGTGCCTTACTGTAATCACCATATCATCAGCATAAGCAAATTTCCTGAAATCATCTTGCTAACATCAGAGATGTATAGACTGACTCTAGCTTGCCTCCTCATGGTGCACCCTGGATAATGCTAAAGTACTGGAACTTCTGGCTGCCAGACAGTCATAGGATCTCCTGGCTACACTAAACACATGGAAACATAAAAAGAGCCCTCCCGGATCAGACCAGTGGTCCATCTAGTCCAGCATCTGTTCTCATGCAGTGGCCAACCAGTTCCTCTGGAGAGCCAACAATAGGGCATAGAGGCTGAGACCCTATGTTGCCTCCTGGTTCTGGGAATCAGAGGTTTAGTGCCTTTAAATGTGGAGGTTCCCCTCAGTCACCATGGCTAATAGCCACTGATAGGCCTATCCTCCATCAATCACATTTTTTTTATCTTTAGTCTTTCACTTGTGCAAAATGATCCTGAGCTTTTATTATTGGGTAGTAAATTCCACACTCCAACCTGGCTAGCCTGATCTTGTCAAATCTCAAAAGTTAAGCAGGGTCGGCCCTGGTCAGTATTTGGATAGGAGACCACCATGGAATTCTAGGGTCATAATGCAGAGGCAGGCAGTGGAGTGGCCAACCAGTTCCTCTGGAGAGCCAACAATAGGGCATAGAGGCTGAGACCCTATGTTGCCTCCTGGTTCTGGGAATCAGAGGTTTAGTGCCTTTAAATGTGGAGGTTCCCCTCAGTCACCATGGCTAATAGCCACTGATAGGCCTATCCTCCATCAATCACATTTTTTTTTTATCTTTAGTCTTTCACTTGTGCAAAATAATCCTGAGCTTTTATTATTGGGTAGTAAATTCCACACCCCAACCTGGCTAGCCTGATCTTGTCAAATCTCAAAAGTTAAGCAGGGTTGGCCCTGGTCAGTATTTGGATAGGAGACCACCATGGAATACTAGGGTCACAATGCAGAGGCAGTCAGTGTCAAACCACCTCTGAACATACCTTTCATTAAAAACCCCCATGGGGTCACCATAAATCAGTTGCAATTTGATGGAAAGAAAAAAAAGTAAATCCCACAGAGTTTCTTGGATTTACTGTCAGATAAGTAAGTTTAGTGAGTAGCTGATGGGGTCTGTGCAATGTAGTTCCAAAATCAGGTGTTTGTTAAACAAGTTGTTCATTTCTGTATTTACAGCTAGTGGGCCTACTGGCTAGAAAAGTTGTCTATTGGTTAGCAGTTGATGAGATCTATGCAGACAGTGATGTTAGATTAAAGATCTGTAAAACATTTTCCTCTATGTGACTAGTGCCTGCCTTTTTTCTATGGTCTTGATGGAGTTTCTCAGATGTCCTGCTTTTACAGACAACCATGTATTAATGATTCTTTTCCTTCCCTCGCAAAATAGTTGTACAACCTGATATGCATTAGATCAGCAGATATATGCAACAGTTTGTGTGTGTGTGTAAAGTACTGTCAAGTTGTAGCAGACTTATGGCAACCCCATGCCGTCCACGCCGACGATGTGGCTTCCTCACGGTGGCTTCCTCAGGTGGTCCTGATGTTGTCCATGGCGGCGCTGGGACTCTCCCAATATGTAACGGCCCCCACTCACCGAGCTGGTCACACGCTTGATTTGATCTTCGCGGTGGGGGTTACGGTGGACTGGATTACTACTACGGCAGTCCCATGGTCGGACCACCATGCCCTGAGGACCCGAGTGAATGTGTCACCCCAACCCTGTTTGGGTGGCGAGTGCATTTTAGCTTGCCCGCGGAGCCAAATGGACCCAGTGCGGCTTCAGATGGCTCTGTGGGACCCCATGCCCCCTGGCGGCTCATTAGATAAGCTAGTCGAGGACTGGCAAAACCGACACTTGACAGCCATCGACGAGATCACTCCCAGATGCCCTCTGCGCCCATGCACTAGGCTGGCTCCTTGGTATACCCAGGAGCTGAGGCTGATGAAGCAAAGGCTTAGATGGCTAGAGAGACAGTGGTGGCGTGCTCGCGATGAAGCAACAAGAGCATCTTATAGGACATTTATGAAATCCTATGAGGTAGCAGTCAAAGCTGTGAAGAGGGAGTTCTATGCAGCCTCGATTGCATCTGCCAGCTCACGCCCAGCACAATTATTTAGAACAATTCAGTCTCTAACAGCTCTGCCACAGGGCAGACAAAACATTAGGGAATTTGACATCGGCTGTGAGGCTTTTGCGAGCTACTTTGCAGATAAAGTCTTGGTGCTCCGCCATGACCTCCCCGCCACAGTTGAGACAGTGAGTGAGCTCGAGGCTCCATGCATGTCTTCTGGTCCCATTCTGGATTATTTCAGTCCACTCAGCCTAGAGGAAGTTGACAGATTGATCTCAACTGTACGCCCAATCACTTGCAGCCTTGATCCGTGCCCCTCCTGGCTAATTAAAGCTGGCCATGAGGGGTTGTGAGGTGCTCTCACGGATATTATCAACAAGTCCCTCTCGGAGGGACTGTTCCCAGGGACTCTCAAGGTAGCAATGGTCCGCCCTCTCCTTAAAAAGCCATC
>NW_015176060.1:215529-221691 GCF_001447785.1 Gekko japonicus | reverse complement strand
TCGGGAATATCAGGAAATACCATTTTTTTTTTCCAGGTTTGATATATCTGAACTCGAAAAATACCCCTAGTCCACTAGCACCTTAGAGACATTGTTTTTGGTGTATGCTTCTGAAAGTCAACGCTCCCTTCATCAGATACTTTGTCAAAATCAAAACCCAGGGCTTTCACCAAATGGGCAGGTAGAGCCTTCCATGGGCCAGTTGTGGGCCCACAGTCCAGACTCCATGTAAAAGTTTGCTGTGCCCCCTCTGTGATTTGTCAGCAACCAGCAAAGAGCTATTTGCAATGAGCCGGAGGCTTCCAGGAGTAAAACAGGGCCTGTTATTTAGGGGTGAATGCAGGGTCAGGCTCTAAAAGTAAGCAAGACCCTTGGATGGAGCAGGAAGCGGAAACAATAGATGAAGTAACAAGGCTCACCGAGGGTGGTTGGTTTCAAAGGCTAGCGATCCGTGGCATTTGCTGTCCTTACTGGTCATCAGAAAGAGGCCCTGGTTGTGCTCTTGCTTAGGTGGGATCCTTTTCTCTCTAAATTAGTTTGTAGCGGGCAGAATCCTTGCTGACCTAGTCTCTGCTTCTGCCCAGCTGTGCCCCAGGAGGACCAGATGGACTTACATGTGTGTGTGTGTGCTTGGGGGTGGTGGTGGTGGTGGTATGGACTCCTAGCACATTCAGGATATTATTCTTGTGCAAAAATGCAACACACTTTTAGTTTCGAAGAGCCCTGTGATCCCTAGGTATATGATGACCCTGGTTATTTCTGTCTTTTAATCTTTGTGCTGCAGGATTTAAGTCGTTGCTCTTTAGCGTTCAAGCCCAGCCAGAAATACATGCACAGCAAGTGAGTGAGGTTTATTTATCTCTAAAAACATCTTCTCCGTAAGTGTTTATGCTGTGTCACTCCTGATTTTTCACCAGGGAAATATACACTATTTATGACTGTTTATAAAACTGTCAAGCACTGCAGAGTAGATGCCAGAGCCTGGAAGTAAATCGTGTAATAATCACCTTTTGCTGTTAGGCAGCTGCTTGAAGATTAAAAGACGTGTACCTGTGTGTGTGTGTGTTTCCAGTGCCCTTTTGTCATTGATCCCTGCTCATTTGAAAAGGTTGTTTTTGTTAGCGCAGCTTAGAACACCTACCAGCATTTAATTAAATCTGGCACAGTAAAAAGGAACGTTTGTGGTTTGGTTTTGTATTGACAGGGGTTTTTTAGTATCTCAATTCTCAGCCTTGGTTTGTGGTGTCTGCTTAGGCACACGGGTACACCACGGTGGCTAAATGGAACTTCCACAGTTAGAGGCAGGGGTCATTTCCTGCAGGAGCGCACAGGAGCGGAGCCCAGGCAGTAAAGAGCCCAGGGGGCGGGCACATGCAACAAGCCCCACCCCCTGCTTCCTGCAGTCCTCAGTCAGAGCAAGAAGCAGCCGGGTAAGTTGCAGAGGCCCCCCCCCGCCCAAAACAGTCCAGTGGTACCTTTAAGATCAAATTTTATTCAGGTACAAGCTCTCCTTCCTCTGCGAGGACAGATCTGCATGTCCCCCCCCCCAATAGCTAGCAATCCAAAACAGTCCAGTGGAGCCTGAGCGGTGGGTGTTGCCTTCTGACACACTTCCAGTGATGTCACAGGGTGTGGCATATGCAAATAAGTTATGCGAATGAGTTATGCTAATGAGCCCCTGCACCTCTTTTTCTACAAAATGACCCCTGGTTAGAGGCAATATCTTTCTGAATAGGATGTTGTTGTGTGTGTGTGGGGGGGGTGATGACAAAGAGGAGCTTATTGCCTTTGTGCCCTGTTTCTGTGCTTTCCGGAGATCTCTGACTGGTTATTGTTGGATAACTTCGGATGAAGTGTGATCCAGATGGGTCAGCCTTGTTGGTCTGAAGCTGTAGAACAAATTTAGAGTCCAGTGGCACCTTTAACGACCAACAAAGGTTTATTCAAGGTATGCACTTTCATGCACAAGGTACACTTTTTCAAATAAATTGGAATGGTAGATGAGGTTCTGAATTCATAGACAGGGACTTAACAGCACACGATGATGTTTAAGTGATGCAAAGTGAAAAACTAAACAAGTTAAGGTTATAAGGTCAACAGTTGTAAAGCAATAAATATGTCAAAGTAGTAGATAAATGTCTAATGGTGTTTTTTCTAATTGTGGGAAGTAACTCCCCACAATTTGCAGTTAAGTCCCTGTCTGTAAGTTTAGAACCTTATCTACCATTCCAGTGTATTTGAGGAAGTGTTGTTGGGTGTTACAAGTTAAAACACTTTCAGTATTTACTGGGTTAATGATGTTTGTTAAGTCACATGTTTGTTTGTAACCAATCTACTTAGATTATAGGAAGCCCGGGAACTTTGGAGCTAGTTTGCTACTCTGATTGGGAAACAAAGTGTCAAGTATTAGCATTTTATGGCTTCTCTTCCGTCTTTGTGTTTCTTTGTTCTGACCGAGAAGAAGACGCCATTCCATTCCAGTTTTACCTTCTAGCTGTAAGGATGTAGGCATATAAGCTCTTTGTTATTTTATATCCTGTGTACCCTTTTCCCATGCTAGGTTATACTAAACTTTTATATTCTTTTAAACACACCATGGACTCAGTCTCTTTAATACTCTGCTGACAAACTTTAAATAAGAATCCCAACAAGTGTGCCTTGCACAGGAAAACTCATACCTTGAATAGGCCTCTGTTGGTCTTAAAGGTGTCACTGGACTCTAAATCTGTTCTTCTGATGAAGTGTGTTTGCCATGTAAGCTCACACCTTGAATAAAACTTTGTTGGTCTTAAAGGCACCACTGAACTCAAACTTTGTCCTGCTGCTTCAGACCAACAGGGCTACCCCACCTGGTTATTGTTGGAAACAGTTTGCTGATCTAGGTCTGACCCAAGAGGTATGCATATGAAGTTACCACATACTGAGTCAGACCATTGGTCCATCAAGATTGGTATTGTCTACTCAGACCGACAGTGGCTCTCCAGGGTCTTAAGGTAGAGGCCTTTCACATCACCTGCTGCCTAGTCCTTTCAACTGGAGATGCTGGGGATTGAACCGGAGACCTTTTGCATACCAAGCAGAGACTCTTCCACTGAGCCACAGCCCCTTCTCAAAGTGTTGCTTTTATGTTCTGGGTTGAGGTGGAGTTTGTTGTTTGGGTGAAATTTGACCTGCTCAGTCCTCCTGTTTTCTTGACTTGAGTACCAGATAATCTCTAGTCTTGACCAGATAATCTCTAGTTATACATCTTGGGTAACAATATGTTTATATAATATGTGGGGCATCGGCTCTTGAGTTTGCTGCGGTGCAACCCAATCCTGAACATCTATGCTTGGAAGGAAGTTCTCAAAGTTCCATGGTGACACATTGCTGATGGGTAGTCATGTTCGTGTCTCTTATAGCAAAAAAATGATAATTTTAAATAAAAAATTAGGATGCTTTAAGGACTGCCACAATAGATCAGCAAACTTGTGGACAAGTTCTGATGAAGGTGGTTTATACCACAATAAGTGTAATAGTTTCACTGAACTCTGAAACCAAAAACACAAACAAAACTGGTGGCACTTCAGAACTGTTGATAGTTTTTCACTGTAAACTTTTTACCTTGCTGAAGGATTCCTTTTCAGCTTGCAGGTGCAAGTGAAATTAAGTGTGTCCACATGGCACTCAGTGCTGTATTCGCCATATGACATTGTCTCCATAGGCAAGATCCGACTTATATCTGTATTAAGAACTGAGTCTCATTCGGCAAAGGTTCTGCTTCTCCTTGCAATTTTCTTTTTGTTCCTTTGTTATCCGCCAAATTAAGTGCTGTTCTCTCATGGCTGGCTAGTTTTCTCTGGGGGCAATGATGAATCAATGGTTAATTATCAGTTCTTGTTTCCTTTCAGAGGAGAGAGGGCTTAAATATTCTTTTTCTACTTTAAAGCATTACACAGCTCGTAAGTTTTAAAAAATGTTACTGTATGTTACTGAAATAGCGTGATCGATTTACTTCAGTTATACCCTGCCGTTCTCCCCAGTGGGGGACCCAAAGTGGCATACAGTATTCTCCCCTTCTCCATTTTATCCTCACAACAATCCTGTGAGGTAGGTTAGGCGGTGAGTGCATGTGACTGGCCCAAGGCCACCCAGCAAGCTTCCATGGCAGAGTGGGGATTCAAGCCTGGGTCTCCCAGTTCCTAGTCTGACATACCACGCCGGCATTCAGTTATGAAATAACAGTAAAATGAAAAGGACAGAGGCTTTGGTAGTCTACAGAGTGAAAAAACAGTATCATCATGCTCAGCAGCACCATCCAAGAAAAGTTGACGGTTCACAGTTTTTTCCATAAATGCTGAGAGAGATCTGGCTGGCGGCTATAGAAACAGGAAGGAAGAAAGAAAGAAATGAAGCTGAAAAAGAGAAGGGTTGGAAGCAAATGGAAAGATGGTAGTCCTAGGAAACCTCAATAGCCTTTTGACTGTCCACATGGGACGGCTTTGGTGCTGCAGATGCATTTTAAGTGAAAAACAGCAAAAAACCCTCACACCATAAATCACAACTGAAAAAAAGATAGAAAGACAGTACTGAAAACACTGGGATGCCGTGGGTTGCCCATGAAGTCATCTGGATTCTCCATTAATGCTGAATGAACAAATAACAGCGATTCTAGACTCAGTGGCCCGTATCCAGCCACCATCTCTTCCTCCCGAGCATGTAGTGCATAGCATTTCTTCTCCCTCTCGAGGGCATCCAATGAAGCTAATGGGCAGTAGTTTTCAGGGCAGACAAAAGGAAATACTAGAGAGCTTTGCACATATATGTGTTCCTATTAAAATGGTTTTTCCATAGAAGTTTGTATGAAAGTCATCAGATAAAAGTAGACCAATCAACTGAAGTCGAAGTCGATGAGGTTGAAATCCCTTACAAACTTCTTGTCCATATGGATGGAGGACTCTGATACAATTTCTGGGATGTAGCCAGGTTTGGTCTGCGGATAACAGCCCATTTATTTGTCCCATAACACTTTATAAGAACCACTGAGAACTCGAGTCCTCTTCTTCATCAGTATAGCCCATCCCAATGCATAAACGTATGACAAAGAGATGGAACCCATTTCCTAATACACATATTTCCAGTGCTGCTTCAAACCTAGCATTTATTAGAACAGACCGCCATAAAAGTCCTAGTCTTCTTGAGAAGAAATGTCAGATAAAATCCTGCAAATTTAGAAATAAGTAAGATGGATCTTCCTTTTGGGCTAGGGCAGGGGTGCTTAACACGAGAGCCACTTACAATAAACGTCAGATGTTTGAGAGCCGCAAGACATGAACAAATACTACAGATATGTTTTTTATTGAAAAATATGCAAATTTGTTTTTTATTAACATTAAATGAGACTGCCAAAAATAAAAACAAAAGGGATAAAAATAAATATTGATAATTTGTCCAGTGATATTTGTAGGCTTGGGGGGGGGGGCTTTGAGAATACATTTCAAGCTAAAGTCGCTTTCTTTCTCTGCTCCCCCCTGCCTCAAGCCTACCCAGGAAGGGGAACACTGGCTGGGGAAAGGAAGACCAATTGGGGAGACATGTCTCCCCTTTGCTTCCCCAGCTGCCCCGCCGGGAGCCACACAATATGTGTGAAAGAGCCTCATGTGGTTCCTGAGCCACAGTTTGGCCACCCCTGGGCTAGGGCAACCTTAGCCTACGATTAGACACTTCCAGAAGACAAGTAATGAATGCCTATTTTATTAGATTTATATCCTGCCCTCCCTATTTTATTAGATTTATATCCTGCCCTCCCTATTTTATTAGATTTATATCCTGCCCTCCCTACGTAGCAGACTCAGGGTGGGTTCCATCAGATTTAGATAATGAAACTGAAGCTCAAATACTTTGGCCACCAAATGAGAAGGGAGCACTCACTGGAGAAGACCCTGATGCTGGGAAAGATTGAAGGTCAAAGAAGACGGGGACGGCAAAGGATGAGATGGTTAGTGTAACTATATGAACCTATGTTTGCATTTCTGTATAGTGGAGATGCTGTCTATGTGTGTGTATATGCATTGTGTATTCAGGGACTGCTGTTTGGTTGTGTTGCTTTGTTCTGCATCTCATGCTTGCCTAGAAATAGGCTGGCCTGGGGCTGCCGTTGCACATACAGACCATGTGCTTCCC
>NW_015176060.1:212020-213711 GCF_001447785.1 Gekko japonicus | reverse complement strand
ATTTTTTATCTTCTGTGTTTTAGGTCTCTTTTGCTTTCGAAAATAATCCACGTAAATTGCAAAAATGCGTGTGGGTTGGAGTGGGATTTAGAGAGCCTGTAGGCTACCGTTTTGTATTGTTCATAACTTTTAATACATGCTCATCGGAGAGATCTTTGGACTTGAAGTTGATGTTTTGCTACAAACTCCACCAGAAAATAAAAATAAACCCTCCAGAGGGGGTGACCGGCATGAATAAAACCTCATCATAACTTTTAATACATGCTCATCGGAGAGATCTTTGGACTTGAAGTTGATGTTTTGCTACAAACTCCACCAGAAAATAAAAATAAACCCTCCAGAGGGGGTGACCGGCATGAATAAAACCTCAGATCGCTCTTGAGTGCCTGTGAACCGAGAGGAAATGTATCATTACTTGACATTTAATTCTTAAATCTTTTGATCATCCCAGGATTAGGTCTGCCACATAGAGCAAGGATAAAATCTGAGCCAACTCCATTAAAGTTGGAAGCTTGGATTTGTTTCGCTAGTCTGCCTATCTTTTAGCAGCCTAATTATCCAAGAGGAATGGTTGACAAAAAGAATGCAAAATGGCGCTTAACTCTGCATGTTGCCTCAGGGGTAGAATGCTGATGCTCATAGTGGTGCAGGGCACAGTGGCTTCCTTTCCTAATGGCAACATTCTCTTAGGAGCATGTTGGGCTACTTATGCACTTGCACAATAGGATCAGGGCTATGGCTCTATTGACCATACGTTGAAATTTTATGTCAACTAAACCCATGAATTCTGAGCACGTCTCTCTTTATACCACCAAGTTAGGCAACGTCTCTTCTATCGTTTGTAAAACTATCTCCTCCCACTTTGACTATTAGGTATATAGGAAATTTACAGAGAGCATAGTACACAATGCTGTACTGTAGAAATGTAAAAAGTTCCAAGAATAGATCCTTCTCGGAGTAGGAGGTAGAAAGCAAGCAACGTTATGCAACCTTCTTTTTTTGGAGCCCGGGACTGGCGCTCCCCCTCAAAACTGATGGAAGATCTAACTTCAGCGGGCGTTGTTTTCTTCCCACTGATGAAATAAATGTCAAAACTCCCACTGGTTGTCAGTAGAATGGGTTTTTTTTGTGTGTGCACTGTTTCCCCTACCATTCAGAATCCCCCCCCATTTAGATACCACAGCTGTATATCTTTCTCAGGATGTTGTGATAAATCAGGCTCATAAGGATTAGAATCTCCGAAATTTAGTTGTTCAGGAAGACAGCCAAAAAAATAATAAATGCAATGGGATAGAATGCTCCAATAGGCTGTGCAGATTTGGTAAAATGGTGCAATATCCAATGTTTTATAGTAAGCGAATGAAAAGGTAACTGACTCAGTTGGTACAGTGCCTGTCTTGCATGCAGAAGGTTTTGGGTTCACTCCCTGGCACCCTCAGTTAAAAGACCTCAGGAAGCTGATGGTGGGAAAGAACAACCTTTCTTTGACTGCTATTGATTCTCCAAGGTCTCAGGCAGAGTAACCAATACTAAGCTTGATGAACTGATTTGTTACACAGCAACTTCTTACAGGAGCTGCGGTGGCTCAAGTGGTTAAGACGCTGAACTGCTGGCTGTGGAAGGTCAGTAGTTCGGCAGTTCAAGACCCGAGTGTGCCGCATGACGGAGTGAGCTCCCGTCTCTAGTTCTAG
>NW_015176060.1:202341-211376 GCF_001447785.1 Gekko japonicus | reverse complement strand
CTCCTGCCAACCTAGCAGTTCGAAAGCAAGAAATTGCAAGTAGATAAATAGGTACCACTTCAGTGGGAAGGTAACAGCGTTCCGTGCGCCTCGGTGTTTAGTCATGCCGGCCACATGACCACAGAAACGTCTTCGGACAGCGCTGGCTCTTTGGCTTTGAAACGGAGATGAGCACCGCAACCCTAGAGTCGGATCCGACTGGCTTTTGTGCAAGGGAAACCTTTACCTTTACCTTTTTAACTTCTTACAGTCACAAATCAAGTAGCTGCTGTTTGGGTGTTTCAAATTCAGGGCTTGAATCCACGTGAATACTTGCTCCGCTTCTACACATTGCTAGTACTCACTCTTGATGTTGACCTGTGTGCAGACCAGTAGAGGAAGGATTTGGGGGGGGGGGGGCACACCACCGCCCAGAAGGACCCTATTCTTTTGGGGGGGGGGGGTCATCACAGTCCATCATGTCCCTCTTTCCCCCCTATTAACCATCATGTTCCAGTGTGTTGCTCTGGTGACTCCTGTTTAAAGTCTCTTGCATAAGCATAGTAAAATAGTATACTGTTTCCCCACATTGGACAGCTTTGCAAAATGTATCACCAGTGAGTGGGTGAATCCTGTGCGCTTTCTCCCAGATGTATCTGGCAACACATCCTCCCTGTGAGGTTTATTGAAACTTTTATCTTAAGAACATGCAATTTCTTGAAATCTGAACAGGCTATTTTACTCCCTTTCCTTTCATATGTGAATTTGAACTTTACAGTCGTTTACTGGAATGTTGCCATTTGGAAGTGTTTTAGTAGCTTCCACTCAGAAGGTGTAAGGCAGGGGTTCACAGCCTTTTTGTGCCACAGTGTGGGAGGCGGAGCCTCAAAATGGCTGCCTCAGGAGGTGGAACTAGCCACAAAATGGCTGCCACAGTTTACCTTCAGTCACACAGTCACACAGTGAAGATCCTTGAAGATGACTGCCACAGGAAGTGATGGCGGCTACAAGCATGGACGGCTTCAAAAGGGAATTAGATAAGCATATGGAGCAGAGGTCCATCAGTAGCTATTAGTCAGAAGGTATAGATAGGGACTCTGGGGCAAGTGATGCTCTGTCTTCTTGGTGCTTGGGCCCAACAGTGGGAGGGCTTCTAATGTCCTGGCCCCACTGGTTTACCTCCTGATGGCACTGGTATTTCTGGCCACTGTGTGATACAGAGTGTTGGACTGGATGGGCCTTTGGCCTGATCCAACATTGGCGTCTCTTATGTTCTTATGTTCTTGTGCTGTGGTAGCACCTGCTGCCAAAGTAATATTTTAAAACATCTGCACACCCAGTCAGAAACCTTGCTGGAGAAAAGTGCCACCTGGCTCCACCCAGTTTATAAAAACACTTAATGAATGCCAGGGTATTGGGTGAGAATAGCACCCACAGGCACCACGTCGGAGGCCCCTGGTGTAATGTTTGAACTGACTTTTGCTTAAGTTGTCTCCCTCTTTTCTTAACTCTGCTAAACATCGTCAACATTTTGGAGTAGTTTATGAAATCAAGTGAGTCAGGCATATTTTTTTTAAGTAATAGAACTGGAGGAAGCCTTATAGGCCAATTTAGTGCAGTCGTCTTCTCAGTGCAGGAAATCCAAGGTGAGATCATTCCTAGGGATTGCTGTCCTCTGCTTAAAGACCTCTATGGTTTCCCGTGTCCTTTTCTTCCAGTTTGGTGTAGTGGTTAGGAGCGCGGGCTCTAATCTGGGAGAACTGGGTTTGAGTCCCCACTCTTCCACATGCAGCTGCCGGTGTGACCTTGGGCCAGTCATGGCTCTCTCACAGCTGTTCTGTCAAGCAGTTCTCAGAAGCGCTCTCTCAGTCCTACCTACCTCACAGGGTGTCTGTTGTGGGGAGGGGAAGGGAAAGGAGAATGTAAGCCGCTCTGAGACTCCTTCGGGTAGCGAAGGGCAGGATATAAATCCAATTTCCTCCTCCTCCTCCTCCTCTTTCTTTTTCAACTATCAGGGCAATATTTCCCTACTTCCAGTCTTGTCACCTCACCAGTCCACCAAGATGATAAAGGTTCTGTGAGAACTATATTCACCCCAAAAGAAGACGATGCTAAATGTAATACAATCTCCCTTTTAAAAAGTTATGCACAAGTTAGTTGGTTTGTTTATTACAGTACATAACTGTCATTTGTATGCAAATTTAACAATGTCCCCTTTTGAGACGGGCGGCCCTGGATAGTGTTTGGATGGGAGACCTCCAAGAATACCAGGGCCGTGACATGGAGACAGGCAACGGCAAACTATGTCTCTTGCCTTGAAAACCCAGGTATACCAGAAAAGCTCTTTTTGTGGCACACAGGGTGCGTTCAGACGGGGGATTTACAACGGTTAGGGTGCCGGTTCCAACCGGTGTACTTACGGGCGTTCACACGGCGAATATCTGCCTCCCGTCCCTAACCGTTGTAAATCCTTTTACACCGTTGTACTCTGCCACTAGGTCCGAAGTGGTGGTAAACAGAGTACAACGGTGGCTTCCGATACAAACCGGCGTCTGATCGCTCTCACAGTGTCCTTCCTAGCTGCAGCTTGGCTGACACTGTCCTTACAAGTCGAAGCTGCTTCAGCTGAAATTCCCAGTGACCTGTCTTTCCTTCCATTTCCTATATGTATCCTTTGTGATTTTCAGCTCATAACCAGTCTGGCGTAGTGGTTAGAGTGTTGGGCTACATTCCAGGAGACCAGAGTTTGTATCCCCACTCTGCCCTGGAAGCTTGCTGGGTGACCTTGGCCCAGTCACATGTTCTTAGCCATAGGGGGGTTGCGAGGATAAAATGGAGATGTGGAGAATGTTCTAAGCCACTTTGGGTTCCCATTGGAGAGGAATGTGGAGTGCAAGTGAAATAAAACAAATCTTTTAGCTTTTTCTGCAGTTCCTGTCGGTATCTTCCATTTTTCTTCGTCACTTGTGTTGGTGGTGATTGTACCTTAAGCATCTCCCCTTTATTTTAGGACTTCCCCCCTCCCATCTTGAAACCAAACTTCTCCAGTGCATAATCTACCGATGGAATCTTAATTAACATTTCTCTAAGTTAATTAAAATCTTTTCTCTTGAAGTTCAAGGTATATATTTTTTAATATACTCACCTTTAGCTTTCCATAAAATAAAGAAATCCCGGCATTATGAAATAACTTTCCATTGAAGGTAACAGTTCTCCCCCGGAGAAAGTTATTTCATGGTGGAAGTCACCTCCCCCCCTCCAACCCCCCCCACTTGGAATAACATAAACCAGCTTGCTTGTTTTGAATTGCAGCTGATTTCCCCCCTAAATAAAATCTCTCTCCATTGAATATCTGCCAGGAATCAACAATGCTGCTATTCTCTACCCTGCTGACATGGGGCTATTCTTACTAGAATTAGACACTGATCAAGAAGAACAATAAAATCCCATCAGTGCTAGACTATATTAGTGAACAGTAGTTCAGGCCCTTTCATGCCAGGCATTCTGTGGCAGGGTGAGAGAAGCTGCAGCGGGTAGCAATTTCTAAAGTTTGTAGCAGCCACCAAGTGATGTTGGTTGTGAGCAGTGAGCTTGGCTTTCTTTTCCTAGAACATATGTATGACTCTTCCAGTTTGTTTCCCCTGAAATGTGAACAGTAGACTATGAGAGAGTCTAAGACAGTGTTTCTCAAATTAGCTCTCAGATCCTTGCATTACGGTTCTCTAAATGTTGTGTGAGGGGAAATAATTGCTGGATTGGGACTCTTATCCAACATAGCTATCGGAGAAGAGACAGGAGGAGAAAGATATTTGGTCCTTCCTAAAATCACACTTATGAAAGTGCTGTTAGAATCCCAACTCTGCTGTGAAACTCACAGGTGGAGTGAGGGCTACCGGGGTTGATGTAAAAGATATTGTGGAAGAGGAAAGAACTGTGAATGCCATCAGGGTCTTTGAAGCAGAGTATGATAGATACCCTTGTGAAATAAGGCTGCCTGGGATGATGAGTCAGGAGCCTCATCCGTTTGTGAATCTTGGCCATTCCACTGGAAGGCATTCAACCCACCCCGGCCTTTGTGGGTTCCATCTGCCTCAGGGTCCTAATCTTCTGTGAAAACATGGCAACCCCCCAAATATATTCTGAATTGCCACAATGGCAGTCCCACCCCACAGTGTGAAAACTTTACTTGGTTGCACAGAATTTTATGATGAGCTCATGTCAGCTTGGTTATCAGTAGCCCAGATTAAAATCATTGGTCGGCACTCATCAGGAATCTCTTTTGCTTCTCCCAGATGGCCTGTATCCTAGAGGTCTGCCCTAGTAAACGTTTCCCTTGCTCGAAAACTAGCCGGATCCGACTCTAGGGGGCGGTGCTCATCTCCGTTTCCAAGCCAAATAGCCAGCGCTATCCAAAGATATTTCCATGATCATGTGGCTGTCAGGACTAAATGTCGAGGTGCATGGAACGCTGTCACCTTCCCACCAAAGCGGTACCTATTTATCTACTTGCAATTTCTTGCTTTCAAACTGCTAGGCTGGCAGGAGCTGGGCCCAGAGACGGGAGCTCACTCCGCCAAGCAGCACTAGGGTTTTGAACTGCCGAGCTACAGACCCTCCGGCCTGCAGCTTCAGCGTCTTAACCTCTGAGCCACCGCAACCCCTTGAGGTCTGCCCTAGAGCTCCCCAAAAATTGCCTAGAAACTTCTAAAAGGGAATGAGGAGCAGTGATGGTGAGCCAGACGCTCGCTCAGCCCCTCCCCCAAAACAAGCCCACCTTTGGTTGCCAAGAGATTCCACAACTGTATTTTTTGGGTTGCCTGCTAGTAGGAGAGCCGACTGGAACTTCTTAGCATGCTTGTTTCCAGATCTCCTTTGGATTAAGGGTCTTTCTCTTTGAAGCTCAGGACGCCCATGCAATTGCCTCTGCCTGTCTCTCTCTTTCGTTCTCCCTTTCTAAGGGGTATCCGAATGCACCATGGGAGTATGGTTTCCATGCTGTTCTGGGTATATGTGAACGGGGGTGTGTGTGTCTCTGATTGAAGGCTGTGGTGGGACGGAGGGGTGTGAATAATGAGGCAAAAGTTTCAGCCCCCTTTTTTTGTGTCTGGCTGTTTCTGTTATAAACCAAGGATTGGGGAAGAGACTTGTATTTTTTGAAAGAAGGGGGGAAATGCGATTGAAATGTAACGAAGCTAAACTCTCAACCATCTGTCCTTGTTCCTTCATATATATATATTTTTTGGTTGGCAGTATCACTAAGCAGGGTACTCTCGTTGTACATCTCGTTTTTCTGCTTTCCTTTCCACCTTCCCAGAGTTTTTACCAAAGTGTTACTTGGGCTTCAGCCTGTGATGTAGGAATAGAGCCAACTGAGGCAAGGAATGGGGAAAGACTTCAGGCAAGACTAACGGGAGTGTGTGTGTGGAGCACTGAGTGGGACTTTCCTGCTGCTCTGTAACGACAGTCGGCTCGCAGATCAGCAGACATCTTATGCCAAATTACAGTGCAGCACATCTAGTCGTCCTCATCAGGAAGGGCTGCTATGTTGTTGAGGTGTGGCTTCAGGTAAATGACTGGAAGCTCCCTACCCAACAGAAGCTTCCTTATGTCCTTCATTTGTGCCCAGCCTTTCTCCCCCATGGGGACCTAGAACAGCTTACATTGTTCTCCTCTTCTCCAGTTTGTCCTCGAAACAACCCTGTGAGAGGTTGCTTGGGATGAGAATGTGTGCCTGGCCCAAGGTCACCCAGCAAACTCCCATGGCGGGGGGGGGGGATCCAGAGTGGGTCTCCCAGATCCTAGCTTAACCACTACGCTCTTCTGTAGCCTCTCCCCAAAGGCCATGTCTCTTTGTATTTTTAGCTTCTCTTAATTTTTAGGAAATTACATTGGAATAGGAGATGTTATTTTTTTACTTTCACAAATGTTTACTTTCTTCCTTAGAAGTTGTCTTGAGTTGTTATTTTTTTAGAATCCTCTTTAAATAACTTTTTGTGCTCCCATTCCATAGTTCTTCAGGATGACTTAATCCTGATAAGGATGATGGTGGCTGGGCAAAATCCATCCTGAACCAGTGGAGTGTTGAGGGGGAGAAGTTAAGGGGACTCTGGAACAGGACCACCTGGGCAGGTGGGAGGAGATAACCATCCATCATTGATGTGCGCTAGACCAGACACTTCCTTGTTCTCAAAACAAGTGCTCACTCTCTCCACAAGTTAAAGCCTGCTTTGTTTTTGTTTTTTTAAAGTCTTAAATGAAGGAAACAGTTCACTGTGTGGGGCAGTTCAGCTGCTGGCCCTTATTGGCTATTGCTCTGACATGTGAGTAAAACAAGCAACATTGGTGACTTGACAAAGAGACAGTGGTTTGTTTGTTTTTTAATTCTGCATTCCAGAGATGCCCAATTTGGTAAGTATTTCCCTTGGTGCTGATTTTACTGCATTTCAAACTTTTGCCATTGGAATTAAATTTTCAGGGATTTGGGGGCGCCGTGGTTCATCCAATGATGAGCTCGAAGATCTTGCTTTCGTATAAAAGGTGCACATTCATCAGTTGCTAGCTGATTTTGCAGCCATCAGGTGGGGATGTCTGCTTTTCACTGGAGATGTGCTCAGTTGCACAGACCCGCTCATTGTGGCTGCACAGGCACCAGTAAATTTGACTTGAGCAATAACAGAATGACTGTTTAAAAAAAAAAAAAACCTCCTCCCCTCCCCATATCCATAATCAACAGTGGAGCTGCTAGTACTATCAGTGACAGACATCTCTTTTAAGGGGTGACTGTGGTGACTCCAAGTGTAGCAGTATAAAATCATCTGTAAATTGCTTCAGAAGCATCTGCTCTGAGCCTTTTGTAAGGACGTTCCGTGTTTGGTTCTGGCCTGAGGCATAGCCCTAACTTTACAGAGGTGCGGGAGTACTGAGGCTATTACATGAAGCAGTTCTTGGGAGTGAAACTGTGCAGTTGAATGTCCACAGCAATAATTTCCTGACTCCTGTACACAATGTTGGACAAATGATGGGCTATGAAGCAAGGGCAAACTCTGTCATTTAGGCCTTCTGCCTGTGTAAACCCCAGGCTGATAAGTAGGGTTGCCAGCTCCAGGTTTGGAAATACCTGGAGATTTTGAGGGTGGAGCCCGACGAGGGCAGAGTTTGGAGTAGAATGCCATAGAGTCCACCTTCCAAAGTAGCCGTTTTCTCCAGGTGAACTGATTTCTGTCGCCTGAGGATCAGTTGTAATCCAGGAGATCTCCAGCTACTGCCTGGAGGTTGGCAACGGCTAGTAAGTCTGTGCTGGACTATAGACACGTTTCTTCTTTGTCCTTCTGGTTGATGGGCCTCAGGCAGCCAAGGTGTTGTACTGGGACAAACGTGTATGTAGTAGTAATAAACATAGCTATTTTTCTAATTCTCCAGAAACCTTTTGTATATATTGGATCTGTTCAGTCATCAGAACTGTTTAACATTCTTAGAACTGCCATATCCATCAGTTTCCTGTGGGAGAGACCATATGCCTCGAGTTGTTTGGAAACTGTTATAAAGACGGTAATGGGAGACCATAACTAAGATTGTCTGTTCACTGAGACAGAAAAATGGATATCCTGTGGATCCTTCACCGTTAGGGTCACTGTTCTTACTCTTTGCATAGTGTCACAGATCTGTTTATACCTCTGGGAAGCATTGCATGGCCTTTCCACCCCACAGTTTAAACCTTTCGCCTCTGCTGCTGTGGTATCTGTTATCTGCCAACTGAGGATAGTACTTCACGTATCTGACAGAGTGGGCTCTAGACAGTGGTAAATCTTTTTTCGGTGCTTCAAGAGTGGTGCTGCATCAGATTAGCATATGGGTTTATCGTTCAAATTTAAAACGTTGGCTTCCCAATTTGTGTCCCATGCTAAGCATGTGCATAAGATTTTTTTTTAAAAAAAACTGGAGACCCAAAGGACTTCAGAAACCTGAGGCCTGTGGGGGGGAGTATGCCTGACCCCATCCAAGATGGCGGAGGGCAGGAGGACTATTTAGTTACTTATTTTATTACGTTTAGATCCCACCCTCCCAGCCATGGCCAGCTCAGGGCAGCTAGGCAGGTGGGGGAGGAACCTCACAGTACAACACTGTGAGTACTCCTTTCTATGAGGAAGCGGTGCTCCTTGCATTAACGGCACTTTGAAAGCACCATTTTTCCTCACTAGAGAAGGATGCACGTAAGAGTAAAGCCCCATTGTTGAAAGTATTAGATGAATCAGTGCTGTGTAGATATGCCAAAAGACATGTACTGTGTTTCCTGCATCCGTATCTCAATATTTGCTTTTGCTCGAGGAATTAAAAATCTTCAAGGGAAAGAATTCTCTGATGGAGGTATAAACAACTTTGCAGCAGCTCCAGTAAATTCTGCAGCTCTCCGGATTTGGTTTCAATGGTTCTGTGGCCTATGAATAATTCATGCGACTGTTAAAAATACCTACCGCCGGTTGGATCTGCAGCACCTTCGCCTGTTTCCAGGATCATGGGCACGTAGCTAATTTATGATTTATGAAAGGGCTAATTCAAATTTGGGCTGGCAGGCTTCAGTAATAAAGCTGTAAGAATGAAGGGGTATTTTTCTAATACTTCTCCTCCCGGGCGGATGAAGGCTCACTGGTGCCCTAAGCACTGACCCATCTTGGTGCCCCCCTCCTTTCCACACTGACCCAGTCCATTTTAGTTGTTGACCTGTCTGACCAGATATACAGTGCAGGTTGCAGCAATACAAAAATTTATTCATATGATAACACAATATACTGTACAAACTAAGCTTTTCACCCTTTCCCCAACTTTGTGGTGCCCCCTTTGGCCCTGGTGCCCTAAGCACCTGCTTAGTCTGCTTAATGGTTAATCTGCCCCTGCTTCTCCTGCATTTCTTTTAAAAAATCATTATTACAACCAATGCTCCCTTTAAGCTGTGGAGTCTTGTGAGCAGAAATTCTACTTTGTGAGCTACTGGCATATAGTTGTGAGCACGCAATTGGCTACTGCATAAATTAGTTTGCTCTGGAGCCATCCTTCCTGAG